>NW_022196909.1:45151349-45244656 GCF_008632895.1 Mastomys coucha
CCCCCGTGCTCAGCACACAACCTTAATTAAATTCATTTGGCTAAAAGGGAAAGACAGGAACTAGCAGGAGCTTTGTTGGGAAGAGGGACCCAGTGGGAAGGGATAAAGGGGTAATGACAGGCGTCTGTGCAAAGGACATTATATATAGCGTATAATGACAACTTTTAAAAAGAAGACAACTATTCAGGAAAGTAAGACAGAAGGGAGCCGAGGCTCAGCTGCCACCCGTGTGGAAGACACTAGGAGCCTCCACGCACATACGCACGGCCTTAGTCGTCATGGCCCCAGAGTGGGCACAGTTCAGAGATCCCTGGGTAAGGAGGGCACACAAAGCAAGCTGTGCCGATGAGACATGACCTGCCAACTAAGTGGAATGAAGTACCCATGTGTGTGACACTATGGATGTCCTTCAAAGTGTTTTTCTGGGTGATAAAACCCACAGCTACAAAAGGCCATCAGCTACATGACTTCCTGAACACAGAGCAAGCACCGAGTAAACCAGCAGAAGCAGTGAGCAGAAGCCCACCCCAGTGTGGGCTTGGGAGGCATGCCTGGTGTCTGTGTTCAGCTGGTGACTGCGCCCAGGGCACGGGTGTGGGCCTGGGAGGCATGCCTGGTGACTGCGCCCAGAGCACGGGTGTGGGCCTGGGAGGCATGCCTGGTGTCTGTGTTCAGCTGGTGACTGCGCCCAGGGCACGGGTGTAAAGGTTAAGTTGCTTCTGAAGTTGATTGTGGGGACACTGACAACTCAACTAGAACAAACCAGGATGACTTTAAAGAGTGGGTGTCATTGCATGTGAATCACATTGCAATAAACTTCTTCCTTAGAGCGGAACATGGTCAGAGCTGTCGCTGCCCTACAGAGAGACCCTGTGCCAGGGCAGCTCTGTGCAGTGGGAAGGCCAGCATCTCCCCCATTCTGCTGTGAGGGCTGGGCTGCAGCAGAGACCTGGTTTAGGAAACGTTAGCGCCTGCTTTCTGCTCCTGCCTTTAGTTCCTACGATTTTCTCCACCACGGTATGTAGACAAGGCTCCTTCTTACACACACCTGGCTGTCCATACTCACATCCAGAGCTCTCGCTGGGCTGCTTTTGGATGACAGGAAGGCAAAGCACCGGCCCTGTGCCCCCTGTCATGGAGCTAGCCCGCTGCAGTCCGCTGGGAGAGTCCTCTCAGTGACACTTGGCACACGCACCGCTGGGTTCCTGATGGCTATTCCAGCCCCTTTTTAAAGCCCTCTTTATGTGTTGGCCAGGAGGTCAGTGGTGTGAGCACTGACTGTAAAGAGACTCGTGGGCTGACAATGTAATGGTATTCTAAGTCAATAAAACTCAGATTTTAAAAATCAGAGTGAGCTGCCCTTGATGTTACATTGGGCATAAATGTATATGAATGCAGGAGTTGGAGGCATTTGCATGAACTCGGCCTGAGCAGCAGCTCTCTTAAGTGGCTCTTTTGATATGAAAACAGTCTAATTCTTTAATCACAAAGCCACACCAGCAATGCCGAGGCCCCTCAAAGTGTGTGGTTATAAATAGCATGTCCGTGTTAGCCCACATAATGCAGCTTTACTACCAATTATTGTCTGACCTAACTCAGTGCAGGTTAATTCAATTTGAATCCTTGATGGCATCATAAAATATTGATAAAAAGTAGATAATAATGGTGTAATAGTGGATCCAAGAGCCATTTTTATGAATACCATTGAAGTCACAGAAGATAGATTTGAATTTTCCCATTTCTCTACTTCTTACCACCCTGTGCTCATTCTCCAAATAATCAGTGAGCACCTACTAAGTGTTAGGCAACCAAAGGACACACAGTAGGGCCACTTTCCTAGTTTACATCGTAATGGCAGCAATGCCAGGTAATTATAAAATTATGACTGTTGATACATTCTCTGAAGCAAGAGAAACAACAGATACTGATTGGCCAGTCATCAGGGATGGGTGAGAGCTGCCGTAATGGAGAGAGACTTCGCGGAGACCTTGGAGCCAAGAGCAGTGTCGCAGTTAGGTTGCAATCACTATGGTGACACACCATGACCAAAAGCAACCCGAGGAGGAAAGGGTTGACTTCACTCACAGTTCCATACAGCAGTCCATCATCAAAGGAAGGCAAGACAGGAGGAGCGGAGGCAGAGGCCATGCGGGGTGCTGCTCACCGGCCTCACAGGAGCAATGAGATCCATGGCTCATTCATCTTGCTTTCCTACAGAACCCAGGACCACCAGCCCGAGGATGGCCCCACCCACAGTAAAGCCCCCTCCCCTATCAGTCACTAGGAAATACGATCTTCCAGAGGCATTTTTCTCAGTAGAGGGTCCCTCTTTCCTGGTGACTCCAGCTTGTGTCAAGTTGACACAAAGCCAGTCAGTACACTCAGTGACAGACACCAGCCTTGTGGGGCTGACAAAAGACCTCCAAGAAGGGTTAAAGTCCTGAAGCAAGAAAGAGTGTGTGCCGGAGAGAGTGCTGGATGTAGCTCAGGCTTGGCACGGACGAAGCAAGGACGACACAGGAGCAATGAGATCCAACGCAGCGTGGGCTCGTGGTATGGACTGAAGTGTATTCTAAGAGCAATGGGGCTGTAGTGGGGGCTTGTGCCAGGAAGTGCTTTCTTGTTTGGTTTGTTTGCTCTGACCTCCCTATGTAGCCCAGGCTGGCCTCAGGCTCCCCAGCCTCTACCTCAGGCTCCCCTGTGCTGGGGCAGCAGGAGTACATTGCCATGGCCAGCTTACTTCTGCTTTACACTTCTGTGTTATCTGTGCAAGGGACAGAATCCAGGCCCCTGACACAGCTAGCTCATGTGTCGTGATTGTATGTACAGAACATTGGACGGGGGTAAATGTAGAACTGAGAGCCCATGGAGGAGTCTGTTGATAACTCAGGTAACACGTGACAGGGCGTGTGGGCAGGGCAGCGATGGTGGGGATGGTAGCACACAGTGCTGGGAGAATGGGTTGGCAGTCCAGGCAGGGGTCTAGCGTGACTCCTGTCCCTGTCCCTGGTCCTGAACACTTGGCTGTGATGTGAGCTCAGAAAGCGTGCTGCTCAGGTTTGTACATAAGACAAAGTTGGGGGTTGGGGAAGGCTTACTGATGCGGTAGATGACTGATGTGATTTTCAGAATGATCTCTGCAAGCCCTGAAGTGGGGCCAAGATTACAGGATGGGACTTAATGGCATAAACACAATGCCCTCCGTTTAGATTCAGAAAATCAATTCTCTAAGTACAGGACGGCGCAGTCAGGCCGGAGAGAGGTTCAGAGGAGAGCTGTGGTTTTTTACCCAGCCACAAATTCAATATGAACTAATGGTTGCCATGGGTTGCACAACCATGGTGTCCATGTGACCACATGGCCTCCTATTGGCCCTGTGTGCTGGTTAAGACACTCTTGGGCACGTGCGTCCACACAGAGCAACAGGAAGGTGGCCAGGCAATGAGAATTCAGATTGGTGTAAGATCCAGGTAAGTCCCCCAAAGTGAAAAGCCACCATGAAGGGCCAAGGCCCTAGCTCTGTGTGCTAACCCCAGAGGGGAGCACCAGACGTGTTCCTCACACTTGGCACGTGTCCCGAGCAGCCCTGAGCAGCTCTCCTCCGCTGGTGATTGTCTTGTTGCATGAGCTGAGCAGATAATAATAACCCCTCCTATAATCCCACGCTCAGAAGGCAGAGGCGAGAGGATCTCGCCTTCAAGGTCAGCCTCGGCTACATAGTGAGTGCAGGTCAGCCTGGACTACAGGGTAAAGCCAAACAAGATCTAAGGCGCTAATGTTTCCTTAAGAGGATTTTAAAAATGGTTTAGGCTCATGGCAAAACCGAAAGTGCAGAGATTGCCTATAGACTCTGCCCTGGAACAGAAAAGCAACTTCAGAGCAAAGTCCCATACCTCATGTGCAAGTGCCCACTGCGAGCAAGCCCTCTGTTCTGTTGTGTGTCTGCTGATAAAGAACACAAGGCGCCACGGCTCTCAGTGTGGAAAGGCTACACTCCCCACACCCGACACCACACACCGTCCTCTCTGTTCACCCGCACAGAGCTGCATCAGCAGATGGAGTTGCAGACACAAAGGAAACTGATAGCTCCTCTGTCCCTAGACCTGGAGGCTTGACCTTCAGCGGGCGTCGCAGTCAGAATGCAGCGTGCGGGGCCCCAGCCCCAGCTGGTTTTGAAGGCTCCTGGTACAAAGCCTTCAACAACCCTTAGGAGGAACCCGAGGAACGTGACGCTAAGATGCAGCAGCAGAGGGATGTGTCCTCTGCCAGTCACCGGGTAACTGTGTGTCCCTAAACAGTACCAAGTGGCAGCGCTGATGCCTGCAGCTAGGGCTTGAAAGTGCAGAGCCCCAGAGTGGGCTCATTTGGAGAGAAGTCCAAATCCCAGAATGCTCAGTACACTTGAAAGGAAATTTCTCTGCATCTCCTTGTAGAAAAGTCCCTGCTCCCCCTGTTAAGGGGCTTTCTACCAGGGAGACGCAGGCCCAGGCTGGACAAGCTCCACTCGGGGACTCACGTGTTAAGTGGTAACCCTCACCTTGGCCCCTACATCTGTGTGAGCTGTAAAATCCTGGGTCAAACTATGGTTACTAAGTCGATTGCTTCCCAAGCCAGCCTGAGGTCTTTGGCTCCGTGTTTTAGCTGGGGCTGCTCTGTCAGCTGCAGGCTTGCCTTTGATAGGCCACAGCAGTGTGTTTCATGTCTTACTAGGTTTTTAATGTTTGTGAAGGACTGTGGTTAATTGGATCCCCATGGTACCACAAGTGGCTTTAGAAGCCTCTTGAACCCGGGAGAGGATGCTGTGCTGTGCTGTGAGCGTGTGTGCATGTGTGTGTGTGTGTGAGTGAGTGTGTGTGCGCGCATGTGTGTGAGTGAGTGTGTGTATGTGCGCGTGTGTGTGCATATGTGTGTGTACCCTCTGTCTGAGCAAGCAGTGCAAACAAGGTTTAAGTCTCCCTCAACCCAGATTGAGATATGAGAGGAGCTTGTTGTCTTCAGGGGGGCTCATTTTTGGCTCACAGTTTGAGAGGTTTCAGTTTGTGGTCGCAGAGGCCATTGTTTTGGAGCCAAAGGTAAGAATGTATGGTAGAGCCAAGGTGTTCACCTCCGCTGGCCAGGAAGCACAGCGAGTTGTTTTTTAGTGAATATGATTGTGTGGTATTCCTATATAGTGATCAAATTCGGGTACTTAGTATGCTTATACCTCAGGCACTTAGCATTTGACTGGGAGTATGAAAAGTTTTCTAGCTATCTTGAGGTTGTCAGAGCAACAGTATTAACTACCATCACCCCATAGCACCCTAGAACACCAGAGCAGAGCCCCCATCCAGCCTGTCACTCAGTCCTCTCTCCTCTCTGCTTCGGTGAGATCAGCTTCTGGACCCACATGCAAGTGACATCATGCAGCGTTTGACTTTCTGGGCCTGACGCGTTCCACTTTCACAGCACCCCATAGGTTCATCCATCTCGCTATGATTTTGTCCTTTTGGTCACAGACTGGAGTAGATTACAGTCTGCAAACTATCCTCATACTTACTTTTCCAAAATTGAGGCCTTACCATTGCCCTTGACCCTTGACCTCCTCTTGTCCACTCTGGACGAGGGGGCTGCTCAGCCATGCTTCACACAGCACAGCGGTCGGGATCCTCTACTGCCTTGATGGCTGTGCTTTCCTGACTCCTCCCGCAGAGCTGCGGCATCTCCGATGGCAAGGCCTACTCACACCCCTCACTCCCCTGCCCCATCTTAAAGTGGTGCGGTAATTAGTTATCGTCGCTCGCTTTGCTTTAATTGTCCATACTTATGTGCTTCTTGGAAATCAGTGACAGACTGTTTCTAGGAGCCTATGGTTGGAGCAGAAATTCAGAGAAGGCAAAGTTGGACAGGTTTGTTTTTGTTTTTGTTTTTAAAGATTTATTATTATAAACAATTACACTGTAGCTGTCTTCAGACACACCACAAGAGGGCATCAGATCTCATTCCGGATGGTTGTGAGCCACCATGTGGTTGCTGGGATTTGAACTCAGGACCTTCGGAAGAACAGTCAGTGCTCTTACCTGCTGAGCCATCTCTCCAGCCCCAGACGGTTTTTGTTGTTGTTGTTTTGTTTTGTTTTGTTTTTTTATTAAGGGACTAGGTGGCATACCAGGAGCTAAGCGCTGGACCAGAAGACACTCAGGCTCAGGACCTCTGCGAAAGAGAGATGTCAGGGTCCATGGTGGACTGCTCACTCAGCACAGGCATTGTTAGTCTTCTCTCTAGACTTGGGTCGGTCATAGCTGGCAGATGAAATGGTGAATGTGGTTCTGCATCTTTAGTTCTCTGCCGCACTTCAAGTCCAGCTTTGCCTAAGGGTCTCAAAGGAAATTCCTTATGTCCCTGCAAGTGACTCTTTGCAGCCAATCGTTGGTCTCTGTTGTCCTCATGCATGCTCCTTGCCTTCGCTGCAGCTCTCTGTATCCATAACTTTATGCTGCTTGTAACTAACATATTTCTTTCCCATTAGGCTTGAAGTCCCATGAAAGCAGAGGTCACAGTTTGCTTATGTTTACCTTCTTAGCTCCTCTAGAATGTCTGGTCAATAGGAATATCTTTGCTTACTAAGAGAATGGCTCCGGAGAAGGATATCTGTAAAGTATAAGGCCAGAGCATCTTATTCTGCTATTCACCTTCACCTTTAGGTTCTGTCTGCCTGGTTTTCTTGCTGTCACCTGACCATTCTGCCTCTTCAGGGGAACCTCAGAGTTTCTAGGACATGCCATCTGGCAGGAGGTGGCAGCACCTGCCGATACCTCTCCCCCACCCTCCACTTACTCATGGTGTGGTGGAAGAAGGGACAGGTGTCCTTGGACCCTGGTGCAGAGATGGGCGTGTGACATCACCTCTGCCCTTCAGAATGCTGCTGTAAAGGCAAAGGCTGCCCCCCTGGGGACAGTCACTCCTGTCTGCCGTAGAGCATGCTCCTCTCTCACAAGAGAGCCCGTGAAGGTGTCATCCACTATGAGCAGCAGCAGTTCCGTTGGAGAATGACTCCTCCATACTCCATGTGCCTTTCCGACCTGTATATGTGAATTCGCCTAATTAGATCATAGAATTGCAGTTGTGTTCTGAGGACCAAGCCCTGTAAACAGTGTGAGGCACAATGGCACTGACAAGCTCCGAGTTAAGCTTAAGCTGTGCGGTAAGTAGTGTTTGGATAACCGATTAAGTGCATAAGAATGAAAATCCAGAGTGGGGTAATAGGTCTCTGCTTGAAACGTCCTTCTGCTGCTCTGCAGTGCGCTGTGGGCCTGGCCTGTCTCGAAGCTCTTAGGCTTGTGCTAGCTGATCCCTTTACACTGTACCTTTCAAGTTCTGCGTTACCTTATCCTGACTGACTTTCCAGAAGACAGCATCTCAATTGCTCTGTGTACACATGGAGTGTACGCAGCTGGTAATCTTTATAAAGCCTTTGTGGGCGGCTTTAGAGCTTCTTTCAGTGTTGGTTTTGCCCCAAGGATCCTCTTCCCCCAGGCAGTGGTGTGGATTTGGAGGGTCCTGCTCTTCTCTTCATAATGAGATGGGCCTCATCCAGAAGTGTGCCGGTGCCCTAGCTGAGGTTAGGCATGGTGCTCATGGGGCCAGGGGCTTACCGACTGAGCCAGCAGACAGCAGTTCTAAGAAGAGATAACAGCTCAGAGAAGGAACATGCCCAGGCCACGAGACTTCAGGCTCACTGTGAGCGGAACCAGGCCTATGCCTGTAATGAAGCCCCCTCCCCTGCCCCCTGTACTTCAGTGCTATGGACAGCAGTAAGCGGGGTCAGTATTTCCAAAGGCAGGTGAGAGCAGAGTAAGGCTTGGGGAAGTCGTTGGAGCCAAATGTGACCAAGTTTCCTTTTAAAGGGGAAGGGGAAAAACAAAGGGAGTCCAAGAAGACATCTGGCGTTGAAACTGATCGTGTGTGGGGTTGGGAAGGGCACGCCTGACCTACGCACGCCTGCGCACGGTGTGCAGCTCCTGTCGAGGACCTGGATTTGCTCGTTTGAGACAACAGACTCATCCCTGACTGGCCTCAAGCTCATGATCCTCTTTCCTCTGCCTTCCAAGTGCTAGGACTACAGACGTGTGTGCTCTCAGCCTTTCTGGTGTTTCAAGGGCAATCAGTGCTGTCCTGGGGTTGACCTGAGGTGATGTTCAATCGTTGGTGTTGTCCAGGTGTTGACCTGAGGTGATGTTCAGTTGTTTGTTGTGCAGACCGAAAAGTCAGGACTAGAAGTTCATTCTGTGGACTTGCCCCAGGTGGTGATTTTACAAGTGAAGAATTAGTTTAAACAGTAGCAAGAGGGAGCCAGGACAGCCAGGGCTACACAGAGAAACCCTGTCTCATAAAAACAAACAACAACAACAACAAAACAGTAGCAAGAGAGAGACTAGAGTCTTGTGCCAGAGAGAACCACTGTGCACACACCTACGTGTGTAGGGAAGCTAGCCATAAATTCTGTTTTCCATGTCTGTCTGATTACCTTTGGATCCGCCTTGTGTGTGGTTCTGTTTCTGAGAGACAAAACCTTCTTGCCTGGGCTCAACAGTACCATATAATTCACCCCTTATCTGTTATCAAAACCTGTTATCTTTTGTTGAGTGGATGAGTGGGGCAGGTTATCAGTGCCGTCAGTCTCTCCTAAGGCTTCATCGGTGCGCTTCCTTTGCGTTTTTATTAGGATGCTTTATCTCAGTGGCTAAAAGCTGTTGTCTAAGGCATTGCTGCATTCAATGTGGGACGATCTGATTCCTGGGAAGTGCCCAAGTCCGTCTGCTCCTTCTCTGACTTCATTTCTTCTGCGCGCCCTCTCCTCTCTAGGGATATTTAGGTAAATGAGACCGCACCTCTGACAACATGGCTGGCTTGAGAAAAGCCGTCTTATTCTGACAAGTTCATTGCTCTTGTCTGCCCTACACTACACCTCACAGAACGCCTGTGGCACCTACAGCCGGGCCAGGCAAAAGGATTTGGATAGGTGTCCGTGCCCTGGCTGTGTTCAGGGCTCACTGTGATGTTGGACAGGAAGGCAAGATGGCGGTGATGGCTTCCTGTGGGGAGGCTTTTGGACGGAAGTGACTGAGTAACCACAGGCGGACAGGCGCTGATTTACCTGTTTGCTAGTTTATTTTCTTTTGGGAGTCAGTGTTCCAATTTACTGCATTCCTTGGAGGTTTGACATATCAATTAGATATTATCGACAGTAATAGAGGGGCAGTTGCTGTAAATGTGAAGTTTTTACTGGTAGGCCATGAAATGACACCCCAAGGGACTGTAACAGAGAGGCATGATAAATATCATGCTACCTAGACACCAGCAGAAGGCCTGATTAATAGGGAGAGTGACTCTGTCTCCAACAGTAAAGTGGTATTTATTCATGTGCTGCCAATCAGACCTTCTGTTCTAATTGGCTAAAAGGCTAAATCAACAAGATCTGCTCATAAACCAGGCTAAGGTGGGAAGAAAGGCAGAGGTAAATCATAATCAGGAGCTTGTTTATGGACTGCGCCAGCGCATCTGGATGACCTTGAGGGCCGCCTTCCACCGCCTGGCTACAGTAGCAGCTCTGACCCAGCCTGGTGCGCAGGTGGAGAACTGCAGAGGAAGAGCTGCTGCTACACCCAGGGGCACAAGCGGAAGCTGGAGATTCTGGACTCAGCTTGGGGTGACAGAGCTGAGCCTCGGCGTAATTAGACCACGGTGTCTCTCGCTGTTGCGGTTTTAATGTATGGCTCTTGTTTTGCACGACACTTGTAAAAGGAAGAATTACTTTTGGAAAGACAAATATATTTCCACACTAACAGTTTTATAAAGATGTCAGCGAATAAGTATGAGCATCATTAAATCACATTTTAAAGGCAGACACCTTGTGATAAATCTGCATTATCAAGCCTCCCTTCTGAATGAGTCATACACTGTAAAGCTTTATGAGCATTGAGGGAAGATCCCTGTTGGCCAGAACAGTGTACATTGTCAAACCATACAGAAAGGATAGCTGCCGACCCCACTGAGAACACGAGAGGGGACACCCCTTCCATACGTGGCTTAGGAGAAAGCCGCGTAAATTCCAGTACAAAGGCCTTCTACCCTGCTTATAATGGAGCTGCCACCGATCAGACTCTGGGAACCACAGTGAGGGAGGAGGTGTGTCCTGGACTGTCCCTTCAGAGCTGCTGCTCACCTCATGCCAGCTACCAAATACCCTGGCTTCCTGCCACGCAGTTCACCTGCCAGGGGCACAACCCAACTGTGAGGCGCTTGAGCTGGGGCATGTGCTGTGCGTTATTACCCTGACAGCCAGTGAGCTCATAGCCATAGGTGTCTGCCTATTTTAGGCACAGTCAGGCATTTCAACTCATGCGTCTGATATATCACATTACCATATTAAACAACACGGGAAATCATCATATAGGTCATATTAAAAATACATTAGCAAAGAGGGTCTAGCTGTTAGCCCCTGGAGAGGAACTCAGGACAGGAGCAGGAGATGGCAGGGAGACACACCGTCCTCCGAAGAGTGTGTGAAATCTGGGTCACTGAGGTTCAACAAGAAATAGCGCAGCCTGGAGGCTGGCACTCAGGGAGAGTTCTGGCTGGTCGTGGTAGGAACATGAGCTTGAGACAGAATGCAGTGGCAGACTGCACAGCACAGTCCTGGATCCCAGTACTCCATCATCTGAGGCAGGAACATCATGAATCTCAGGTCATTGTGTATGACACAGCAAGATCCAACACACACATACCAAACAGAAACCCAGCAACGGCCCAGGAATGGCTGGAAAAGTCACCTTCTCTGGGGTATGAGGTTGGGTAGAGCCAGGGCCAGAGCTGCCACTGCCACCTTTGTGTAGTCCCCAAGCTAGGATGATTTTTATGTTCTTAAAAAAATGTGTAAAAATCTTAAATACCATGTGACAGACCTTTGTGTCCTTCAGAACTTAAAATGCTGGCCCATTGGTAAATAGTGTGCTGATCTAGGGTGGACTTAGTTGGCAGTACAGGATTGCTGCAGCCATAGGGTGGTGATGCCAAGAACAAGTGAGAGCCAGACCCTCCAGGTCCCAGGACCCAGTCACCCACCAGAGCAGGGCCCAGGCCCAGGCGCCTCCTGACCATGTCCCTGGTATGTTAGTGATGTCCCTGCCTGCACTCTATTCTCAGAAAAGAGAGACTGGAGGCAGAAGAGCCTAGGGCAGAATTGACATGGAAGGGAGGGTCAGCTGAGGCCAGCAGATGCAGGATGTCATTCAAGGACACATGTGGGTAGTAGCAGAGTGTGCCTTCCACCTGTAATGGCAGCCACAGCCAGTAACACGTCCTGTCACTGGTAATGCCCTGCAGAATTGGGCCCAGCTCTGACAGCAGAGTCTAGGGATCATGTGACTCAGCCTGTGCCGCAGTTGCGGGGCAGATCTGGTCCAGTCCCCAGAAGATGGAGTCTCATTACCCTCTTTCTACACTGCAGCTTCCCAGCCTGTGCCCCTGCCACCCTCAGCCAGGAGTTCTGCCTCCGTGCCAGCCACTCAGTTTCACTAACACTAAAATGATCTTTCCTAATGCCCTTGGTCCCTGATGCCAACACTTCTGTGGATTCCGCAGCTTGCAGCCTTCCTCCTGTGGCCATGTTACCTCCTTTCTGTGGTGGACTAGAGTAACTACCCAAAGTGTGGCCTCGAGGCCATCCCCCCAGAGCTAGGGACATGCTAGAAGTTGCCTGCTTTACCACTTCTCTAGCCTCCAGTCATCTCTGTTCCCCCTGCTGAAACACAACTTTTCTCCTTTACCTGTGAGAACAGCAGGGATTTGGATAAGAGAAATCGAATGCAGCTAGACAGGAGGAATTTTAAAGAAGAATGTGTAGGGTCCCGGGCTGTGGCCCACACCTGTGTCTGCAAGTGGGGATCCATCTATGTCCAGCACAGTCCCCACACTGAACCCCTCAAGCTTGAGCCCTGGGGCAGCATCTGAACATACATAGCATTGACGTACAGATGGTCTGTCCCAGGGCAGTGGGGATTCCCGGCTGCAGCAGCATGCGGTCCCTCCGGAAGGCGGTCACTGCTAGGCATCCATTGTGAACTGATAGCTTCCACACAGTTCTCTGTATCGCGGACCATCTCAGGAACCAGTGGGGATTTGACTGCCTAGGTCTTATTTTGTGCAGATAGCGTAGAGCCTCCTAGGTGTAGGACCCCACAGCTGCTGCTGGCTTGGAGGACGAGCAAAGCAGCTGAGCTGCAGAACAGCTGAAATCCAGCTGTCTGCGTATCTCACACCCAAGGCCTGCAGGACAGCCCGGCACGACCCCACTGATCCTGATGGCACACAGCCGTCACAGAGGGAGAGCCCCCCCCAAATCATCAGCTGTCACAGAGGGAGAGCCCCCCCAAATCATCTGGCAGCTTCAGGAAAGTCTACTTTGTGCTTTCTCACACTTGGTTGAACTTTTCAAAAATATTGACTAAACCACTTGCCAGCTGTGATTACCAACAGCTCTATTTGACAATCTTTGACAGAAAGCCAATGGGCACATTCGACGTCATCCAGCGCTAACAGGGCCTTCATTAGCAGCTTTTGAGGAGATGTGTGTTCGCTCTTGTGGCCCCACAAGAGTGATTGTTGTACCCCGTGCTGTTCACTCAAGCATTGGCAAGCGCTTGGCTTAGCGAGCCAGAGGCAGCCATGCCGCTTGCCTGTATGTCTCCATCACTCCGAGGGTGTTTTATGTTCTGATCTCCAGGAACACAAATAATATTCTTTCTAAGCTGCTCCCAAATACAAGAGATAGAAAATATCATGGAAAAGGTGAGTTGCCAGACAGTAAGCCCTCATGACTGAGTGCTTATTCATAAACTGTTGACAAATTTATCGCACACACTCACTGCCGGCTTTCTGAGATTAATAGCTGATCTCAGTCTGATTTTAGAGCCTGACAATCGAATCAGGAAGAGTTAGTGGTCAGTTTTCTAACCCACCCTTCCTCCAGCAGCCACCTTCTCCAAGAAATAATACGGGAAAATAAGCTGATCGCCCCAGCCTGGCAGTGTTTTATTGCGGGAGATCTCCATGCACCAAGGCTGACTTTTAACCTTGTTTAATGCAAGTTGACTTCTTGGCACCTGCCTTCAACTCTGCAGACTTTCAGGGCAGGAGACAGGCACCATGCAGAATGGGGGCAGATTGGAGTAAACCCGGAAAGGAAGCCATGCCTCTGTGTGTCTCGTGGCCATCTGTTTACTGCAAAGCATTAAAGAGCTCATTGTTTTTGATGTCTTGGTTGAAGGCATCAACAGATTCAAAGCAGGTGATGAGAAATACATCGCACCATATCTTGGTGCACGCACAAAAATGCAGGCACACACATGTACACCCGAGTGAAGCCTCAGTTTGCAGGTACATGGGAAGGGAGTCTCTGATTTTCTTACAAAGAGCAGTGTGTCCTTTGTAACCTACCCGAGGAGGAGAGGACCTGGTGGTCCTCTGACCTGTTTGGTCAGTTTCTCAAAGTGCCTAGCTAAATCCCAACAGCATTGGCTTCCGTGCCACGGGTTATTTCAATCGTGTGACTTTGCTCTCTATTAGCACGCCCTGTTGCCACCTGCCTTGGGTGCTTGGGTGCTTGTCCTCTGTGTGGAGATGTGTTGTGAACTCATAGGGAGCCAGCAGGCGTCCCTGGTGCTTCTGCAGCCTGGCACTGAGGACAACAAGCAGGGGCAGTGTTGGGGAAGCCAGTTCTTGCCCGTGGTCTGGATCCAGCAGGATCCAGGGATTGATTCTGAGCCAGATCCTGGCCAGCGGGGCACTCGGAGGCCAAACTCTCCGGCAGTCTGCAAGAGATCTGGCGGCAAAGGTAGGGTCCAGAAACTCAGCGCACCAAGCAGAGGGTGGGCGTGCAGAGGCGTGGGCGTGGGTTTCGGTTGTTTTCAGTAAAGCATTTGAAAAGAAGGAGAAGTTGAGGTGGGAACATAGCTTAGTGGAGACTTGAGTGTAGCTTAAGGGATAGCAGTCATGATTGGCCTAAGCTTGGACCTGCCTCCTATTCCATAAAGCAAAAAAAAAAAAAAAAAGGAGAAAGTCTCTCAGAATCTCAGAATCAGGCCAGGCTGCCTTCCCCAGTTCATCTGTCTGTTCACATTCCAGGCCCGGCTGTAAGTGTTCAGAGTGTGGGACTTGAGCAGTCTGGCAGGGGCACTTAGGGGACCTGCCTGGAAGACCTGTCGCCTTTGCGTTACGGGAGCCATATTCTGAGAGGCAGCCGCACTGAATGGCTCCAGGCTGCTCCTGGGCGGGTTTGTGCTAAGACAGTTTCCTCATCACAGAGAAACGTTCCTTGCGCTCCCCAGACTTTTTTTTTCCTCTCCCTAGTGCCCCCAATTTCTTACCAGTTCTACTGCAAACTCCTGGGCCCTTGGTGACTGAGAGGGGAGTCTATTTTTAAGTTTTTACTGACTATCTGTCATATTAGGTCCTGAACACCGCATGTCATCAGATCTGGAATACCCACAGGGCCTTTGTGTAATTTTTAGGTATAAAATTGATCCATTTTGATTGTGAAAGGGCCTAGTAAGACTTTAAGAAGGCCTCTTGCTTGCTTAGTGGGGTGTGCAGGGGGACTCCTGAGCCCTGGCAGGGTCTTGTTTGGCATGGGCTCTGGAGCATGTATTTTCCTAAGAACGGCCCTGTATCTTAAAACCCAAAACTCAGGACACTTGGTCCTCCCTGTGCTTTAAATCCCTTTGGTATTTAAAACACCAAGAAATGAAACTCCACATTCTTAACATTTGAAAATTGGCTTCTGCCCAGGCTCTCACATTGCCAGCGTGAGTCTGGGAGGGAGGGTGCTCTGGGACAGCCAGGTGTGGTGCGGGCCGGAGGAGGAGGACGGCTCACAGTAGAGACAGAGCCTCTTTAAAGGCGGCTCAGCTTCACTTAGTCAATCAATACCTGGTTGAACAGTGGTTGCCAAGGACAGCAGCCTCGCTGGGCAGCAACAGACTGGATTTGCTCTCTCCCTTTCCCAACCTCAGGAAAGGCCTGCTGGCAGAGTGTGGACCCCTGCATCTCCTGCTGTCACCAGCCAGTGGACACCAAGACACTGGCTGCTACTAGAGTTCAGGCATATTTCAGCTCTTTGTTTGTTTGCTTGCTTGTTTATTTGTTTTTAAGACAGGGTTTCTCAGACCTGCATACTCCTAAGCCAGGCACAGACAGAACAGCCTGGGCCTTTCCCTACTGAACAGCGTGAGGCAAGGGAGAGGCATGTGGAGCCCGTGCAGGGCCTGGCCCAGAGTTCCCCCCTCATCCTTCTCCAACCACGGATGCTGGCCGGGTGTGTGTTCTTAGTAGGGACTTGCAGATATGAAAGAAACTGTAGCCCCAGTGGGGCCCTTTGAGTGGACATACCTCTTGCTAGGCCCTGGTCATCTTATCCGTCATGACTAAGGAAGGGATGTGATTACCTGTGTGTTGGGGGAGAGCCTTCGTCTGAGGGTTCTTTCTGGACTTTAGCTTTGCTTGGAGAGCCATACCTGAAACGACCCCATGGCCTCCCCTAGCCACCACTGTGAGTGGGGTCTCATTTCTCCAGGAGCAGAGGTTACCACTCATGCCACACAGCACTGATTTGCCTTCTGCCCATCAATCAGAGAGAAAAACCAGACCTGGTGGTACACACCTGTAGTCCAAGGCCCCAGGGTGGATAGCAACAACTGTCTCAGTAAACCAAGGCCTGGCCTCGGACACGGAGCATCCGAGAGCCTCCTGGGTTGACTATGCCAGCACACAGCAGAAGAAAGGCCAGGCTAACATTGTTGATGGCACCTTGGTGGCAAATTGACTGATTCCTGGAGTCTGCTCTAAGTCATTATTTCCAGGAACAAGTAGGATTTGGGGCTCCCAAAGATCTCCTTAGTTTTTAATGTCACACACTCCTGTCCAGCTTCTAACTGTCCCCACAGTGCAAGATCTACTTGGTAATAGTATCCTTTAGAGGAAAAAGAAGGAATTTTAGCTTCAGTGGACACAGAGCAGTGGTTCTCAACCTTTGGGTGGAACAACCCTTTCACAGAGGTCACCTGAAACCATGGTTTCAGTGCAGATATCTACATTATGATTCATAACAGTAGCAAATTATGAATAGCAACAAAAATAATTTCGATTAGGGGGTCACCACAACATGAGGAACTGTACTGAAGGGCCACAGTGTTAGGAAGGTTGGGAGCCAGCAAATGGTTAATCCTTCAACATCAGACAAGGTTGAGCCAAGATCCATTTACTGGAGTCTTCCTGAACTCTAAAGACGTCGACAAAAGCTGGAGAGTGTGGGACTGGTAACTCGCCCGTCTACCTCAGCGCCTTGGAGATTGGGCCTTGAGGTTTGCTTCAACTCTGTGGAAGACTAGTTTAGATGATAGCTATTCCTTTGTATGGGTATACACATGGGAGAGGCACACGTGTGCTAATGTGTAGAAGTAAGACACCTCAGGTGTTGGTCCTAAAGTTCCCTCTACGGTTAGCTTGAGACAGTCTTTCACTGGTCTGGAATTTTGTCAAATAGGCCAGGCTGGCTGGCCAGTGAGTTCAAGACTTTACCTGTCACCGGCACACTAGTGCTGGAATTAGTGCTTTATGTGGACTCTGGGAAAACCCAGGCTCAGGCCCTCACACATGTTTGCCTGCCGAGCCTCCCAGCCCCGTAGTAGCTATTTCTGAATTTCTTCCCCTCATTTGTTCAGAGTCGTCTTAGACAGCTCAACTTTCCCGCATAAGACCCTGAGAGAGGACTTAGCTGTAACCGAGCTCTACTAGAAAGCTGATGGCTGAGGCTCTTGCCGTCTTCCTTCTCAGCTCCGGGTCTGTGAAGGAAAGAAAGGCCAGGCTTTAGGGGGGTCGGGGGTCTTGTGACATGATAGAGGCCCTGGGACTTATGTGTGCACTGGTGTGTGGAAAACACACGGTCCATGGGAGAATCCCTGATCTCTGCCTCTTACCTAGTGGTCTGCTGGAGAAGAGTTCAGCGGCAAGGACACAGAGGAATCGTCATATGAGCAACATGTGACAGAGACCCTATTCAGAACAATGCCTCTTGAAAAAGTCTTCCAGACACTTCCAGCAGAACTGACAGTTGTAAGGAAAACCATTAAACCTTGTAAGAAAGAAATACCAGACCAAGAAGGGGCTCTGCAGATACCCCCTCTGTGTGTGTGTCGCACAAGCTTCTGCCTAGGAATGTGCATGCAGATGTGCGCATACATGCACACCCACCAGCCTTTCACAGACACGAGTGTGCAGACAGAAATAGGACTTTGCTTCCCGGTGTATGATCCTCCACCTCACCACATACTCACACAGCTGTGGCTGCAGAGAGGAGAGCACTCGGCCTGAGTCTGTTTGTGTGTTTGAGCCCAGAGAGTGATTTCTGTAGCAGAGAGCTCTAAGTGAGACAGACAGAGTCAGAGAATAAGAGAGAGAGAGAGAGATAATTATCTAAATTATGTTCGTGCTATTATCGAAGACGAATATAGTTAAAATGTAATTAAATATGACGGGCTAGCAGGATGTAAGCCAAGCTTTGGAATGCTAATCATCAATTACCACATCCCCTGGGGGAATCAAGGAGCGCTCCATGGCAGAGTGGGAGTGGGGGAGCTGGGGTGGGCAGCTGAGTGAGATGTACAGAGTGAAAACAGGCACCCCCCCATGCTCATTCAAACACTCCACAAATGTCCCTGGACACTGCCTTTCTGTAACTGCCACAGGCATTCGAAGTCTTCAGTGCCGTTGGTAGGATGAGCTGGCAGGAGGGCCCTGACCTTTCCTTTGAGAGGAAACTCCTCTAAAAGGGGAAATTATGATCTGAGCAGAGAAGGTAAAACCCAAGGCCAGACTACATTAGGGTATTAAATGCGTGTGCATCTGCGAGGCAGAAGGCATCAGGTACCAGCCCAAGGCCAGGACGTCCTGAAGGAGGATCTCAGATGCCCCTTGTCTGGCTACCTGTTCTCTGCCCTGGGCAACGGTACCCCCTAGAGCCCTTCACCCTGTCCACACAATTGAAATCCCCTGAGGAGGGGAAAAAACATCCCCCCACACACACAGATACACACACACACACACACACACACACACACACACACACACACACACACACACACACGGGATTCTCAGCTTTCATTGGCCTGTGTGGACTCAGACATGCACACTCATCATTTGATAAGAAAGTGTGCTGAGATGTGGTAAGTCCTGGTGCTGGCTGTCAGATGTGACTGTGACCAGGAGAGCCAAGTAGCCAGGCTCCAAGGCGAAGGGCGTCAGAGCCCGGGTGCACTGTACCGTCCTCAGTTTCCGAGTCTCGAGAAACTAAAAACTGTATGTTAAAGTGATGTCTCCCGATTTATAAGTGGATGGTAACTCAACTTCTAAAGTACCCAGAAAATGAGCAAAACAGCTTCCTGTGCCGTCTCCAGTGGGCAGCGTAGGTCCCGGTAAGTGCAGTGTCCTGCTGCCTTGGGTCTGGAGTGGAATTACACAGATGCATCCCAGTGTCCCCAAGCCTGGCAGGCACAAGGCCCTTAACAGACAAGGAGAATGGATGGAGGCTAGGTAGTCTGGACTGCTACATAGCTGTTACATTTGGTCAAGTGTCAAACAAAACGGAAGCCCTTGTGGTTGGACCCAGGCCTGCCTATGAGGCCTAGTGTTATATGGTGTCAGACACACCAGGCCTGGAGCTCTCCAGATTGAGAGATGTGGGCCGCTGTTGCTAAGGAGGATGGACTCACCAGCATTGCCTCTGGAGAGCCAGCAGGCACGGATCAGTGAAGGGCTTTTGGAGCAGGCGGATTCCTGCTTCACCCAGTGTGTGCTCTCTCCCTCAAATTGCTGGTCCATAGATCATCTTTAGATATGATTAAAGAGATGAATGTGGTCCTTGGCCCATCACACAGCCAGACAGTAAGAGCCTTGTGTGTAGAGGGCTGTCAGGCAGCCTGTGGGGTCAGCACAAGAGACTCACTCATAAAGAACTGTCACAGACACCTCCCCACGAGTCCCCAAGCTCACTCTCAGCCTTAACACCCATCACATCTCGGTGCCATCGGACTTGGAGAGGGCACCGCTGTCACTGCCGAAAGCTCAGTTGACGGGGACAGCCTTTATTACTTCCTCCCCTTTGAAGAATCTTTTCCAGAGGTTCATGTTTGCCTGCCAGCCCTACTCTCCAAGGCTGTCCATAAATCTGCCTGTCCTTCCTGGTCCCCGTCCCTGCTGCCTGAGCGGCTGTCTCGTTCCTGCTTAGTCTGGTTTGTTTCTAAAATTTTCAAATTGATTCATGTCCAAAATTAGACATGAATAATTAGAACCCCTTCAGTTAGAACCCCAGCAATGGCAGTTCCGTACTCACCCTCCTTACCCCAGGTTCTCCCCAAAGCCAGTGCTTTCCTTTTCCTAGTCTTATTTTGAAAAGATGATGTATTTAAAGAGAGGATGCATTTTCAAAGAGCTTCAAAATAAAAGACTTCATCTTCCTCTAGCCCACCTTCTTCCAGAGACTTAGAAATAAATGTGTACCCCCACCCCCATTTCCCTGCATCCCGCTTCCAGCTGCCTCGTCTTCCCCTGTGGGGAACAAGGGTGTGCTGCCAGCTACATACCCAGGCGGTTCCCACAGCCTTCAGAGTGGCAGCCCAGCCTCCACCAAGCAGGGCAGAGGCACTAGCCTGCGGCCCAGCATTAACTAGCTGGGTCTGCACCAAGTCACACTTCTCCTCCCTCTAGTAGCGTGCCTCATGCTTCTGACCCCACTTGGTCCAGTGTCACCCGTGGTCAGGGACAATCGGCTGAACTCATGCATTTTTTCTAACCCTTACTTGCAGTCTTCACTTTCACCTTTCTAACGTATTGATTCAGACTAGAGACAGGTTCAGAAGTTACGAGCAGTGCTACTCAGACAGGACTCAGATTCTGTCTCCATCATCCTCGGGGTGCCTCAGACCCTCTGAACTCCATTCCCAATGGGTCTGATGCCCTCTTTGGGCCCCAGGTACACAGATAGTAAATGTAGCAACACTCTCATATGCAAAAATATTAACTATTTCTTTAAAACATCCCGATAGCGTCCTGGTATTTCTTAATTCCATTGTCAAGATTATCACCCATCTTCCTGCTTTGGGATGGTCGGATTCACTCTGTGCCCTCCCTCCCTCCACTGCCTGCCTCAGCCATGGCTTCACTGTGTGTGAAGCCTGGGTTACTGGGCCTGAAACTGTACCAAGCTGTGTGTATGGCACACTGGTCACCTGCTCTCCTGTCCTTTTCCCAGAGGAGTAGAAGTTACCTCCTTTTTTATGTTCGCTGTCCATGTATTGTCAAGGAGCTTTTCTGGTTCCTCACCTACCTTCTGTAGGAACAGTATGGATTTGTCCTAATAGGTGTCCGGGAACCTTCCCACTGTAGCCCTGAGACATGGCACTCTTGGATCTCCTGCCCATCATCCGTCTTCGCCTTCTTCAGCCGTGCTGTGGGTCACATGGCTTAGAGCTGTTGGAGCTGAGTCCTTTCGTGGAGACCCTATGGAAGGCAGCTTGGCTGGGAACTAGCTACCGAGCCAGCATGGGAAGGAAGGACCCTCCATCTTGTGACTCGGGAGTCCATCTCCAGCTATCTGCTCTCACCCTCTCCAGCGACACTGGCGAGCTTTTGAAGATCCAGAACCGAGACAAGCTTTGGTGTGGATGTTCCTTACCTATTACGTGCCTACGGGGGTGGGGGGACTCGGTAACTGGGGAGCTCCGCCCTTTGTGCCCAGGGAGGACCCTGCCTGTCTTCTTTGCCTCCCTAGCTGGTATCTCCTTTTCTCCCTCACAGGAGCATCTGACTGGATTGTAGCTTTGCGGTTCTGTCCCCTTCTGCTCTTTGCCTCTGTTATCCAGGGAGATTTCCTCCACTTAAGTCTTCTAATCTTTTTGTCTAATTATTTATTTTGGCTGGCGTTCTTAATTTACAGAAGTATTTTCTTGTTTTCAAACGGCTCTCTTCATCTCATTATTTCAGGGGAATCGCGCTCTCTTTATCTTCTATGAGGATGTTTTGTTGTACGGGTTAAGTTCTGTCTTATATCCTCTGAGGCATCTCCTTCTGTTTCCTTCTGGCCTTTATGTTCAGGCTTTTCTTGCTGGTGCTTGACGGATGGTTCACCTTTAAACATCTTACACTGAGAAAGCTAGCTGGAAGTGTTCTGTCTGCAGATGGTTCTATGGACGCGTTCACAGTTACCAGGCAGGGCCTACTGTGTCCCTGGGAGACCCCTGCCACTCAGCCCAGACAGCACATCACTGCCTCCTGGTGGCTTCTTACTGGGGTGCTTTTTGCCTGGGTGTGCCCCTCTCCATTAAATGTACAGGGTGGGAGCTCAGCTGCCTCTACAGGAAGACCCTGGTCATCTGTACCCTCTAGACAGAGCCCCCCGCCTTAGTTCCTCACACTGCTGTATTTTGCCAATGGCTCTTCTTTAACTGGGATCAACTGGTGTTTGTTGCACCGTAAGAATACAAGCTCCTAGGGATAGGGGACCATGGTCTGTTCACTATTCTCAGGGCCAGTTAGCAGTGTTTATAGGAGGAGGGAGGGAAGGACAAGGAAGAGGAGATTAGGAAATGATTTCAGGCCTTCTGTCCAGTCTCCCACTGATGTCTAAGCCCAAAGTGCAGGAGCCTGCTAGCAGAGGATGTGACAGGGACTCAGAGTGTCACCATTGGGGCATTTATTCCCAGCCTCTGGCTATGAGAGATCCACCTCTGCTCTATCATTCCCCAGAGCCTAGACCCCCTCACTTCAGAGAGAACTGCATCTTCCGAGAAGGTAGAAGTCTCCTCTCCACTATGGAGAAAGGTGGAGTTTGGAGAATACGTCTGTTCCTTTCCCCTGCTATTGCCCGATCTTAGGCGGCATCTGGGCCTGCCTGTTCTGAAGAGTAAAGCCTCCTGCTTCCTCAGGGTGTCGCTACAGAGGGACGGTCATGGCCAGTCAGCCTTCTGGAGTGTGTGTGTGCGCGTGTGCGTGTGGGGGTGGGGGTGGTGGGGGTGTGCACGCGCGAATGTGTGTGTGTGTGTGTGTGTGTGTGTGTGTGTACGTACATGTGTGCGTGCGCGCGAATGTGTGTGTGTGTGTACGTACATGTGTGTGTGTATACATACATGTGTGTGTGTACGTTCGTGTGTGTGTGTGTGTGTGTGTGTGTGTGTGTGTGTGTGTGTGTGTACATGTGCACCATGGCTCAGACCTCTGTAATATACAGCCCTGTCTGTAGCTTATAGGGCCCCAAGAGTAAGACCAGAGGGGTAGCTAATGCTCCAGCCACAAAGGCACTTGAAAATTTATCATGGTGCCTTTGGTAGACAAAGACAAACTAATTGCAATTAGGTCCTGGCTCTGCTGTTGACTGTGAATCGGCAGCCAGGATATCCCAGTTTGCTTCTCGTGTCCTGCCTCACCGTCCTCAGCTCTCTACAGGGTTCGTAGCACTGCCTTGTTCTCAGAGGCCTCTGTCAGGAGCCAGGTGACAGAGTGGCTGTGACCCACACTTGTCACTCCTGTTGATGGGCTCTCACTGGGCCCCAACTTAGATCTCCGACTTGCTATCTGTGATGGTTTGTAATCCGCACTCCTCCGCAGGGGCTTTAGAGAGACTGTCTTAATCTCTTGTTTTCTGACTTGTTTAATCAGCTCTGTGGGAGTATCATTGCTTCCCCTCTCTAAAGGGTCGTGTGCGTGTGTGTGTGTGTGTGTGTGTGTGTGTGTCGTCTTTTAGCTTGCTTTTGAGTTTTGTGGGTGGGCCTGGGAACCTCATCAAAATTTATAGCTGTTTCATTGAAAGCATTGCTTGTGTTGCCCAAGTCATGAGCAGGTTTTTGGAACAGCAGTGTGAGTCAGGACCACGGTGTGGTTTGCATTCTTCTGAATTAGTTTGTAGGGAGGTTCATCTCCCTAATGAGGGTGTAAGTGCCATTCAGCCGAACTGTGTGTGCAGGGATCCCTGGACACCCAGCAGGTGCACACTCAAGGATGCATTCACAGATCCATTTAGATTCTCGGAAGCCTAGCTGTCTGCGGGTTCTGGGAGGGGCAGCCTTGGGGATCAGTGTGCCCAGAGTTGAGAGCTCACAAGCCAGGCACAGGGAAGCTGTCCTGACCACGTTCATCTTCCCCTAGCCCTTAGTAAGAGCTAACACAGAAATGCTTTATTCCCACTTTGTAGATGAGAATACCAAGGGCCCAGACAGGCCGAGCAACTCACTAAATGCAAACTGAGGCTGGGTGTGATGGTGCACACCTCTAATCCCAGCACTCTAGGAGGCAGAGGCAAATAGACCTGTCTGAGTTCGAGGCCAGCCTGCTTTCAATAACAAGTTCCAGGACAGCCAGGACTACACAAAGAGACCCTGTTAAAAAAAAAAAAAAAAAAAAAAAAGTTTCAAACTAAGATTCAAGAGTAGGTGCCCTGAATGCAGGACCCAAACGGAGTCTGTCCTGCCTCAACTGCAGGAGACTAGGTTTGAACCTGCTGTCGCCGGCAGGCCTCTGTGCTGGAGACACACAGGGATAGCACAGTGGAGCGCACTGAGGCTTCCTGCCCCTTGACCTCTGGTAGCCCCTCATAGCACACTCCCAAATGTAGACAGAGTTGGCGCAAAGTACTCTGGAAATTATTCCAGCCAAAGTGTGTGTGTGTGCGCGCGCGCGTGCGCATGCATGTGTTGCTTATGCCCATCTGCATGTAGAAATCACAGGAGTTTATAGGAGTTCTTTCTCTCCTTCCTGAGTTGCGGGCTTAGCAGCAGACTCCATAACCCACTGAACCATCTCACTGTCCTGATAGAGCAATAAAGCATCTTACTGTTTTTCATGATGGGGTTTCTCTGTGTAGCCCTGGCTGTCCTAGCACTTGTTTCTGTAGACTAGGCTGGCCTCAAACTCCCAGGAATCCGCCTGTCTCAGCCTCCTGAGTACTGGTTTTAACGGAGTCACCACCTAGCTGGGATTTTGGATAGGTCGTAAATTCTAGATGAAGACCAGGTCTGTTTTCTGGCCCATGGCTTCTGTTCAGACCCTTCATCCAAGCCTAGATAATGTAATACCATTCCTGGGGGGACAGGAACAAATGTGTCCTCACCCCAGACAGGGAAGCAGTGGCAAACCTGAGTAAGGACACCACCAAAGCCAACTTGGTGAGCCAGCGAGTTCCTTTGAGGTTACTACAAGAGCAGAAATGACGCAAAGACAGTCGCATCACCAAAGCCCGCCCCAGAGTGCTCGCCAGCTCACAGAACTGGGAACCTGGAGCTCGCCGCACAGCAGGTGGGCAGCTCAACTGGTCCCAGCCTCTTTCAGGCAGCTGAGTCTTTTAGTCAGTGCCCCTGATCAGTCCTTTCTGATTTTATACACTGGGGAAGGATGGGCCTTTTGAATCTGGTCAGTTTCAGGGATTTCCTGAAGCCTATGTATTTATTGGTCACTTCCTGGGCTTCAGGAGCATCGCTGAGGATGGACTGTCTCACCTTCCCATAGAACTTAGAGCTTCCCTCCAAGGTGAAGGTTTAAAATTAGAAAGAACTGCTGCCCATCAGCTGGTTCTGGTTAGCGGGAGCCATCTTGTCCCTTCCTGAGACGTGCTGCCCGGGCAGCGTGTCAATGTGGCCATGAAGCTGCTGCCTCTGAAGCCTGTGGCAGACCACAGCCTTGGCTGGTCTGCCATCATGTGCTGGGTGTTTGCTTCTGCGAGATCTTACCCCAAGCAGTGTTCTCTGAGGTCACACAGCAGTTATAAACAAGGCTCTGGTGACTTCCTAAGCCCTCTGTTTCCTTGTGGGGACTCACGTGACGTTATTTTGACGAAGTCTAGGGGACATTCTGGAGGCTTCTGCGGGGCAGGGTGGCATGCTCGTCTCTGATGCCCCGGGTAGACTTCCTTCCCACTTCGCTCTCTGGATCGGAGTCTGGTTCTGGAGGCAATGAGATCATATATTCAGCTCTCAGGCTGTGTTAGTGGAAATGAAGTCTAATGTGATTAGATACTAATGCAATGTAATGGAGGATTGGTATTAAATTGAGACCTTCTGATCTTATTACTCCACAAACTCTGGCTCCCTCCTGCTCAGCTGCTGCCCTACCCAGAGCCTCAGGCCAGGCAAAAGCTGAAATGAAGAGAAGAGGGCACCTGTCTGCCAAGGACACTTCATAGGCCTCCACTCAGAAGTTCTGGCAGAGGCACAGGCCTGACATTGGGCCCGCCTACAAACTGTGCTCTATGGGGCCTACGAGAGCTCACATGTAGTTTTTACCTTAAATGCAAAGTCTCTGGGACAATGAGGTGCAGGGCTAGAAACGTCCCTCTGACTCAGACTCAACGAAGGCTACAGCTTTGTGTGTCCCCATTCCTGGCCAACTGGAACATGAACCCTGACCTCCTTTTGGGCTGAGGCCTGGGTTCTGATACATCTAGGACCTCATACAGCCCCTAGATGCTAAGCTCAGTGCCACACTTGTGTGACCCCCACAGCCATGAAACCTCCTAGCCACATGCAGTTTCCCATCTGGCAGGCACCCCGAGAGCTGAGGGTCTAGGAAAACGAGAAACACCCCCACATCCCTCCACACACACATACACACATGTACGCACACACTGAGAAGCAAGGCAGAGAGGCATGCGTGGGGGAAGGGCAGGTGAGTTGTCTTTATACGTGAGTAATAGTGTTTTTACAGAGAGAGTAATTTTTCTTACTCTGTTTTCAAAAACCTGCTTCCAGAGGCAGAGCCTTTGTGCCCAGGATGGTAATGACTTTTTAATGACCTTAAGAGGACTGGTGTCCAGGCAGCAGTGAATCCTGCTCAGTGGGAGGCGTAGGGTGAGAAGGAAGATGGAGCACCTGAAACCAAATGGGGAAAAACCAACTGCAGATACATATATTTCCTTTGCTAGCATTACTTGGTAATTAGACAGTTACAGGAAACAGCTTCACAGCAGCTGGCATTCCTGCAGCGGGGGTGGGGGAGGGACGGCAGCAACCGTGGGCTCCTCACATGGATGGTAGAAGATAGGACCGGAGCTTGTGGTACAGTGCATCCCATTTGCTGGGGAGTGCCAGGCCAGGAGCAGGGCTCTGCCTGCCTGCATGCGTGGTGGCTTCTAGGAGAGCTAGCTAGCCCAGACAGAGGAGGGGGCATTGTCTTTAAACTGTCTGACTGGGCTGCAGCTGGGACAATAGTGACAGTCAGTGGGTGGTGTGCTTGCTGTGTGACCTTGAGGAGCCGAGCTTGGGTCCTAGCACCCACTTAAAACCCAGGTATAGCAGTGGGTGCCTGAATTCCTTTGTTGCTGGGCAGGGAGGTGCAAGGAGGCAGGAAGGTTTCCGGAGCTCACTAGCTAGTTAGTCTAGCTGAAAGAAGGCAAGCTCTAGGTTCAGGGAGAGACATCTCAAGGGGCTGGAGAGATGGCTCAGCAGTTAAGAACACTGACTGCTCTTCCAGAGGTCCTGAGTTCAATTCCCAGCAGCCACATGGTGGCTCACAACCATCTATAATGAGATCTGATGCCCTCTTCAGGTGTGTCTGAAGACAGTGGCAGTGTATTCACATACATAAAAATAAATAAATACATCTTGAAAGAAAGGAAGGAAGGAAGGAAGACCTCCCCGTGCACATGAGTACTACACATACGTGGGAGAGGGAACAGAAAATAAACACTGAGATCAGAGGCCACCAGAGCCGGGCCAGTCCTGAAGGGAAGCCTGTGGGACTGTGTCTGGAACCTTGCTCTGCACTTGCCTGTCCGGGACCAGCCCTGGCATGGACGCACAGAACCTGCCTCACCCTGTTCCACCCAGCCACTGCCCCCCCACCCTGTTTCAGAACTCTACTTCCAGCAGCTTCTAGGGCAGTCGCTCTACCATCAGGTTTGCCATATGTGCTGAATTACCTACAGATGCCAGCAGCAGCCCAGGGAGGCAGGCCCGCCTAGCTCCACCCACACCCACACTGTGACAAGGACATCTCTTCCATAAACTCCCACCACCCTTGATTCTGCACATTCAGACCTACTCTTGTCACCAGGCAAACATGGTACACACCCTTAGCCCCAGCCCCAGACACTAACTGTGCTCTGGGAGATGGCAGAGCCCAAATGGGGCACTGCTTTCCCTGCTGCCTTCAGTGACATCTCCATCCTCGTCCCCCTGCAGATTGGGTCTCCAGGCACAGGGGCTGCCATCAGCAGGGACAGCTGTACCAGCTAACCAGGCAAATGGTTGTTTCCTTTCAGGTCCTGGCAGTCCGTCACTTTTGAAAGACAGCCTGCATCCTTCATCCGAATCGTCGGGACACACAACACAGCAAATGAGGTAAGGGCTCTCTCCTGAGAACTACAGCGGCATTTCCTGACAACCAGGTACCCACCGCATCCCAAGTGGGCCGTTGGCCCTGCCTCCACATGAAGGAGGGCATGGCAGACTCCTGTGTCTGTCCACTGCCAAGTGGAAGCCCACAGCTGCTCCTTGGCTTCTTGTGCCAGCCTGGGCAGAATCAACATAAGAGCGAGCACGTGACCGGTCCTCCTCTGAGTCCTCAGCCCTCTGAGTCACTGTAGTGCTCTGCACAGCACCAGGGAAGTGACCGAGCTGCTGTCCCTGTATGCCGTGCGGGTGACCCAGCCATTGTCCCTGGGCACCCTCACTCTCTTGCTCTGTCAATGTTCCACATTAGCACACATACCTCCGAAGGGCTCCAATTAAAGATGGAAACCAAGAGCAAAATGTGAAGCCTAAAGTAATGGACATGCTTACACCACGTCATTGTCACTTCTGCTTCTTCCAGAGCCACCAGAGCACACGGGGACCTCTGTGCTTGGCATGTAGCTAGCGTGCAGTGCACTCTAGCCAGAAGTGCTGGTGTTTTCATGGGTGGGTGATACCATAGAAGGGAAGCCTGTGGCATTAGCGCCCACACCAGTGAGCCACTTGCTGGCCTCCTGCCTTGTCTTCTCTAGTGTGGGGACTCCTGTAAGCCCGAGTGCAAGTCTGGGGTAAAGTTCTGGAGAACTCGGGCTGCCCTGGCCAGTGTCCCCATGTGTGAAGGGAAAACATGTTAGCTAGCGAACGAAAGGACAAGACAGACAAAAGGAATGCTGGGAAGGGGCTTCTCCCGCTTCTGGGGAAAAGGACTCTACATTGTCATTTGCACCTGACCCCACTAGAGCTGGCCCAGATGTGACAGTTGTTTTCACAACGAGGTCCCTTCTTCCAGAAAGTATCGCAGTGTGTCTAGTGCTTCAATCTGGTTTTGCTTTTTTACTTATTTAGGATACTAACGAGTCACAGCCACAATGGTTTCTTACACAGAAGAGCTTGTAAATAGAACCTCCATTGTGTTCTCCTATTTCTGCCACACTAACCTGGAAATTTCAAAAGAGTAAGCCTGCTGACGCTTTTACAGGTAGTTAGTTGTCTGAACCTTCCTTCCTGAGTAGGTTGGTAGCCAACTGGAAGACATCTTAAATCACAAGGTTCATGACAGAACAGGGAGGGCTTCAAGGTAGAATCCTTAAATTGTCATCCTGAGAGCGAACTGAAGGCGCAAGAAATCTGCGTCTCCCTGGAGACGTGAGGATGTAGCCCACACAGACAGAACGTTTCTTGCTGTCCCACTGGGCTTGGGGGTACCCTCTGGTCAAGCGGTGTCTCTGTCAGGGCAGAGTGAGAGTAGGAAGGAGGATGCCTCGGAGCTGGAGAACAGAGCTCCTGGGGCAGCGTGGAGGGACAGCCGACGTGGCCCAGGCAGTTAGCTGATGATGGGGCCAGCCAGGGAAAGGAAGCTAGGGGCGATGTCCAGGAGGGCACTGTTCTGTCAGCCCAGGGGAACCTGTAGCCTGCTGTCAGAACAGATACCTGTGTTTCTCACACCTCAGGAGGCTAGCCTTCCAGGGCCAGGATATATAATTATTCCCCGTCCAGGAAGATCCTCCCTAGTCTACAGTTCTCAGAGCTTTTGTACCATGGCCCCTTGATGGTGAAAAGTCACCTTCCTAAGAGTTGGGGTGGGCCAGGGACAGTGTTATATCCAGTCAGGGTGGTCCCTAACATCTGACTGCTGTGTCTTCCTGAAAATCATGACAATGAGGTGCTAAAGTGGGTGCCGCTCCTCGCTGGCCTGTACCTGAGGTAACTGCTTCATATGCTCATGGGCTTGCTTTGTGCAACAAACGTGCTAGGCCTAGGGGGAAGCTGAGGGTGAGCATGTCTAGGGACTGCAGCCTCTCCACCTGGCAGAGTCCTCTTGAAGAACCCTGTACTCAAGTAACATTTCTTTCTAAGTCATGTTTCAAATGGTGGACAGGAGTACAGTATCTGCAGTGGTCCTGATGCGGGCATGCCCAGGGATGGCTGTAGGGTGGCCTTTCTCTGCTGAGCATCCTGAGGGCATCTAGAGGGGCCTGCAGGTCATCCCACTCTTGATGCCCATATCAGGAATAGTAACCAGCTATGAGCTCACTGCAGAAGGGTCTCCCTGGCCAGCAGCAGCAGCAGCAGGGCAGGTCTGCATTTGGCTGCTTGAGCTGCCTTCCAAGCTGAGGGGCCTGTGAGTGGTTCTGGGATCCTAGTGTGACCTCGTTCCCATAGCAACATGTGGCTTTAGTGGGAAAATAAAGCCAGGGAAACAGACTCTAGAAAAACTAAATAAATGTTCATTGCTGGCCTGGGGTAATTATTTTCCAGACCTCCTCTGGCATCTGCTCTGACCCCTGAAGGACTGTCCTTCAGGGTTCTCCCTGGAGACAACTAGGCCCAGAAGGCCCTCAGTGCAGCTGCAGACAGGCAGCCAACAGCAGGTGGCTGCAGACTCAGAGCAAATAGAGAAGACAGCCCCGCCCTGCATGAGACAGCCCCAGCCTGCAGCCCCCTATTGCTGTGGAGAGACTGGCGCTCCTGGAGTGTACAGCATGAGCGAGCCTGGCACACACAGGCTCATGTGGTACCGTGGACAGGGTGCTGTGTGCTGCCAGAGAGGCAGTGGTGTGAGGGCAGCAGTGGCCTGGGTACGCAGACAGCTGGACTTGGAGAGTGGTCTCAGAGGAGTAGGCCAGTGCCCTGCACTGCAGCTCCTGAGAGTGGAGACCATGGCATGGCACATAGCAGCCCTCCACAGGGTGGGTGGGGTCAGAGTGTCGGTGCAGGAGTCAGCTCTCAGGGATCACTAGTGAGAAGAGGAGGGAGGAGGGAGAGCTGGAGTCTTGCCCAAGGTTGTGTCCTGTTGGTTGTCCTAGGAGGAGAGGGCGAGAAGATGGGGGGAGGAGCAATGTAGAGTAAGGTCAGGGAGGAGCGCAGACTTGAGCAGCACGAGGCACTGAGTGGAGGTTAGGTGCCTGTGGAAAGGCCAAAGGGGCCACACAGAAACAGCTGGCATGTGGTGGGGACAGGCCACACTGCCACATTTTGCCACCTCCCTCCCACCACTCCATGACCCCAGGTGAGTAGGCCCTGGCCAGGCCACATCTGCCTACACTGGGGACTCAGGCATCCCAGAGACCCGGGACCAGGGATGCTCCCCACCCTTGTTCTGTGGGTTTGGTTTGCTCTTAAATGACTTGGAAGTTTCCCCACAAACTAACAAGAGGCCCTTTAACCATTCACCCTGGTTAGGCTTTGTGTCCTCTGGTCCAGAAGGAACACTTGAGCCCTGGTCACTGGGCCACGTGCGCTCACACACGGTAGCAGGGTGGTGCTCACAGTCAAGCGCAGCATGGATTCCGGGTCAGGCCCTTCTGGAAATGCCTTCACAGGACACCCGTCTCCTAGGTGACTCTCAATCCATTCAGAAGGCCAACTCAGAAACGCACTCACACCAAACAGGAGAAAGAAGAGGAGGGAAAAGATTGTAGCTCTCTCTACCTAGGGAAAGGTTACATTTTTCCAGAACTTTCCAAACAGTAGGGTTGTAGCTCTCCGTAGACAGGAGGAAGCCACTGTGCCTAGGCATTGTCACCAGAATATTAATTCCATGCCTAGGGATAAATACTCATATAAAATAATACTCACGTCTTAATACTGAGCTGCACGCCTTTAATCCAGCACTTGGGAAGTAGAGACAGAAAGATCAGGAGTCCTGGGCCTCCCTCAGGTATGTAATGAATTCCAGGCCATTCTGGACTTCACGAAGCCCTGTCCCAACCTTTCTCTCCCAGATGCCTCCCTATAAAGTGCTCCCTGGTTTGAAAATAGCCTTGTGGGGACCTGAATAGAATGGCCTCCATAGACTTACAGATTTGAATGCTCAGTCACCGGAAAGCTATACTATTTGAAAAGATTGGAGAGATTAGGGCAAGTGTGTCACTGGAGGGGACTTTTAGGTCTCTGAGGTAAGCAGGAGGCAAGAGAGAGGTCACCAGCTGCCATAACAGGCGACATGGGGATGGGTGCGGTCCTGGAACAGAGGGACAGTCCTCAAGCCTTCTTCTACTTGTGGGCATCCAGGGAGAGGAAGGCCCTGTTTATAAAGATAGAGAACTTGGACATGCGAGTCAGAAGTGTGGATCAGAAATGCTATTTTGTACCGCTTGGCAGGAACGTGCTCTGTGCAAATTACTCAGCTGAGAAACAAGTCATTGATCAGTATTTATTCCCTTTTCTCAATTTCTGCTGCAATTCACAGTGGGCTCTTCGGCTAATAGGTCCACCTCACCATCCCTCTCCTCCCTTCTCGTTCCCCTCCCACTCCCCATACTCTCCTCTGCCTTCTATAAAAACATTGAAAAAGGAAGCCCATGGTTTAACTGAAAGAACAGGGAATCCGCAGAATTTCAGAAGGGGCCAGGCCAGCGCACGTACACCGCACAGGCTCCCAGAAGGGGCATGCTAGACCATTTCAGACACACCAGGATTACAGACACACAGCTCCCAGAGAGCCTGGCATCGTGATAAACAGCAGCCACAAGAAAGGACACAGGGTGTGAAGACAGCTGGGCCGGATCCATATACATGACTACATTGCAAATTGGCCTCTCCTCTCGGGGGAGAGATCTGGGCCGCTGAAGATGGTTCAGCGAAGGTGCCCCTTCCTGAGCAGAGCAATCAAACAGGCTAATGGGATACACGATTGCCCAAAACTTGAAGGGAAAATGACTCGGAGACCATGGTAATGGCTTTGCATAAATCACAAGTGTGGCTCTGCCCGGTACGCCTCATTCACTTTTAGTCACATCCTTCCCGAGGAGTATTGCAGTCTAGGGAAGCTTCCGAGGAGAGAAATTGAATCACACCAGCTCCTGAGCGAAGAGAAAGCCAGGACTTACCCATTTCACCTTGTGCAAGGCCCACAAGTGCCTGGCGGGGAGAGGGGAGGGGAGGAGGTGGGTCAGGAACATTTCCAAGGCCCTCTGTGGGCCACACTTGCTCAAGCCATTAGCTCCCCCCACCATTTCCAGACAAGTTGCAGAAGCAGGGGGCTACCTTCCCTAAGTCAGGCCCAGCACGGCTGCTGCCCTCAGGTGTAAGGGATCAGAGGCCTTCAAGTACAGGCCCTTCTAGAGATCCTTGGACAAACTGGAAGGTGTTTGGGGTCAAAGGGAAGGGGCCTGCTGTGTGTGCTGGTGCTGGGGAGCTGCACGCACTGGGGTGCTCAGAAGCCTCTTTGGTAATGCAGGCACGGCTGCATATGGCTGCCCTGAGCTGGGAGTGTTGCTGGGATCGCTGAGCCAGGCACAGCGTTCACAGAGGGGTGACCAGAGCCAGGGGAAGGCAGGTGCCGGAGTGAGGTCCTATAGCCAGACCCCGGCCTAGGTGTCCTCCAGTGGTCCCCTCCAGTGGTCCCTCTGTCTGAAGGCCATGCTCATCCTGTCTACCTCGTAGCTCTGTAGGGCCCAGTGTGTACAGCCTTCTCTGTAGTGTGAGGACCAGTCCTCCAGAGTGTCCCTAAGGCTCACTCCAGGCACCTGTGCTCCTGACCGTGGATGCCGACAAGGCTCCACTGTGAGCACCCTGTACGTGGGCAGTGGGCAGGCAGTAAGCGAGGAAGCTTCCACTCGCCACCATGGTGAGTGCATTCCCCAGCTCTAGACTGCTGGGCTCCACCCTAGGACCAAACTGGTCAGAATTGGTGCTGTACATTGAAAAGACCCGAGCCTCTGAGGGCATCTGTGTGAGGGAGGGACAGATGAGGGCTACCTGGAGCCTAAGTCTTCAACAGCCTGCCTGAGCCCGAGGGTCACTGCAGGATCGTGCCCTCTGCAGCTCCTGTCACTGCGTCTGCCATCCACTGCTGCAGCTCCTCTTCTTTCTTTTCAGTTTTCTTTAAAACCTATTCCTTCCAACTTTAAACTGCTCCTTTACCTCATGGTGCCTGAAAGTTTAAAGGTTTGTCACCAGCTTTCTCTAAACAGTATTTGAGTTTGTCACACACACTTTTTCTAGCAGTTTGGTTTTCAAGAGTCAACTGTGTCTAGAAGTCTCTGGGTCCAGCTCCAGTTCAGGCCCTGCCTCAGCCCCGCACCTCCCTCCCCTGCCCCCTGCTCGCTCTCTCAACCTTTAGTTCCTAAAGCTAAGCAATAGCACTGCCTCCCCACCCCTTCTCTGTACGGCCACCTGTCTGTCCTTCCTGACTTGTGCCTCAGACACCTCGTCCGTCCTCAGAGGCTGACCTCTCTCACTCCCTCCCTGCTGAAGCCCCTGACTACTGAGAACAGGGTTCCCATCCTCCAGAGAGCTCAGGATAGGCATCCAGAAAGTGCGCCCCCCATGCTACCTCAAAGCTCCCAGCACGCTGGAGCCTGTCTGTCCCACCTACACGGTGTAGTTCTCTGTGGGCCTTGTGCACTGTTTACAGTCGGTGCTGTGCCCGGCTGGCCCTGCACTGCCTGGAGCTCACTGCTGCCCTTAGCAGGAGGGGACAACATTCCCTCAGCCAGGTGACTCATGCTTCAGGCTGGCCCAGCCCAGGTCTGAATAAAGCTTGGTCCCTGGCTCAGGCGCTAGTAGAGCTCTCTTGTCGCTGCAGGGCCTTGTTGGCTATAGGCAGGTCTGGGTATGGAGCGATGCCCTGTGGCTATACCCTGGCCTCCTGTGGCTATACCCTGGCCTCTATACCCTGGCCTCCCTTTTCTTGGTGTTTTGAGTCAGGGCTGGTGTCCTGATGCTCCTGCCTCTGCTCACCCAGTGCCAGGTTACAGGCAGGCACCGGCAGGCCTGCTTTACCTGGTATTCATACTCCTTTGTGGAGCTGGACTTCCCACACCATCCTTTCGCCCTACCTCACGTGTGAACACCCCGGCCTGTCGGGTGGGTACTTAGGTGATGATGGAGCCAGCAGCACTGTGTTCCTCCTACCCAACTACCGTGTGCAAGAGTGAACAGGGGCTGGGGAGACGGCTCAGCAGGCAGGTCAGGCTCTCCCAAAGGACCCAGCCGGAGGAGAAAAGCCAGCGCTGAGTGGTCCAGCCAGGGCACTGCTGATGCGTCCATGCTGGGCTTGTGTAACGTTGGGCCGATCCATCTTTTTTATGTATGGGATCTGACCACAGTGCTCTGATCCTCCTTGCTGCTTTCAGGTGTCCGAAGCAGGCAAGAAGTGAGCTGGGCGGCCAGGAGTTACCCAGTGCTGACACCAAACAGGCCTTGCTCCCAGCTCCGGGCCCCAGGCCGAGCTGTCTCTCACGGGCCTTTCCTTTCTCTCCCAGGTGTTCCACTGTGTCCACTTTGAGTGTCCGGAGCAGCAGAGCAGCCAGAAGGAGGACACCAGTGAGGAGCCAGGGACAGGGGACCTCAACACCCCTGCTCAGCAGCTCGACCCTCACACACCGCGGGCACCCAGCGCCAGCTCACTACCGCCGAGTCCGGGCCCCAACTCACACTCACCCAACCAACAGAACCAATAAAACAGGCAGAGGATGTAGCGCGACTCTGGTGGGCCTGGATGGAGCAGCGTCCTCCCCCGTCCCTGGGAGGAATAGGCCTGGCTGCAGAACCCACTCCAACCAGGTTTTTTCCATCCGGGGACTGAAGGGTGCCTGTGTTCTCCCCGTTCCTCAGGCAGTCTCCAGGGGGAGGAAGTGGGTCTCGATTCTTCAAGCCCACCATCAACCCCTACCTCTAATCTAACCCAGGTACCAGTACTGAAGGAATCTACAACAGGCCCAAGCTGGCATGAATTTAAAAAAAAAAAAAAAAAAAAAAAAAAGGTACCCCAGGCCTTGACAGAACCAGAAGAGAGCTCACCCTCCAGCCTGGAGGCCCCCGCTCCGAGTGTCCCCTCTGCACTCGCCACTTGATGGTTTGTAGTTCTATAGGTCTTCTCCACCAGCTAAGTCAGGGTGTTGAAGGCCTGTGGATTGCTCTGGCCCCTTACAAAGGTCTTCCTCAGTCTCCGATGCTTGCCCACGGGCAGAGCAAAAGCTTGTCCCTCCTAAAAGAGACCAGATGTAGCCATCATGGCACCCAGCCTGCCAAGGAAAATCTTTGAAGTTCAACCAGACACACGATGTGCAGATCAGTCTGTGGACACTGGAGTCAATAAATGATCGGATTGCCGCCCTGCTAACCTGTTCCTGATGCTCACCTGGGAGGAAGCAGTTACGCCAGCTGCTGAGAACCGACCCGAAACCCATGCCAACAGACACTTGCCCAGTCCGAGGCTGACCCTTCTGGGCCTCGTGGTTCAGCTGCCCTTGGACTTGGATCAGCCAACAGCTGGTGTGTCAGGAGCCTGGGACTAACATCAAGTCTCCCATACCGAGTCATCCACCTGGGATTGCAAAGAGCAGGTCTCAGGCACTTCCCGTTTTGACCACTACAGCTCCACCGGTCCCTCTGTCCCTCCTGTGGCTTCCATGAACAGCTCCAGCCTCTGCGCCTCTGTGCTCCATCCCAAGGCCCCATGTCCTGTTCGCATGCTCGGAGGACGACAGGGCTTCAGGTCTAGTCCAGTCCTAGAAGTGAAAGGATGGGTCAGCCAGCTTTCTGAGTTTTCATTGGAATGGCTGGTCCACAGGGAAGAGACCTCAGCTACAATGCGGGCCATCTTCCTGTGAGTTCAGGCCTAGGATGGCACAGCTGGTGCCCAGGGGGATGAGTCAAGTCTGAACCTCTGGCTTCATTTTGCTGTGTGGTGTGGCTGCCTTTGGTAAGGAGAGCTCTTGGTTCAGAGACCCATGGATGGATGGCAGGGCTCATTATTGAGTGTGGGGCGCTGCCTTTGGCAGCATCCAGCCCAGAGTTGCCAGTATCTCTAGCAAGCAGTACTCCCTGCCAGTGCACAAGGGACCCCAGTCCTGTGAGGGATGGAAGATAAGTGTCACAGCTTGTTAGTTTTGTTGGTCATTTGCTTAAGGTAGCCCCTCCTTCTGTAGCCCAGGTTAGCCACACTCGTGGCAGTCCTCCTACGTCAGCACCCTGAGTTCTGAGCCTATAGGTATGAGATAGCACATGCTGCCACGGAACATTTAAAGACAGAAGACACGATGCAGGCCCAGGCCTGGGACCCAGCGGCTTCCCTGGGGCTGTGGGTCTGAGCTGGCAAGGAGCCCCTGGTGTCCACCCCAGATGTCACCACACACACCCGTCATGCTAGGCGCTCATTTCCCGTCTGGCTAGCCCAGACTGTCATCCAAGACCCATGCCTTGTGGCTTCCTTTCTGCCTTCAGACCCCCACCATCCAACCCCCAATGATTGTGCATTCAGGTTCTAAGACCATAGAGGCTGCTTACCTTTAGTGTGTGCGCTGCCGTGGTGTCCTCAGAAACGCAGGAGGGGAGATGGGACAGAAAAGTCACCGGTGCAGGGGGTGGGGGGTTCAGAGACAAGCCCTCAGTCACCTGGGCTGGGTCCCAGGCTGCCCTTGGGACACCTTTCTTGGATTGACACCTCTCAGGATGCACGAGGACACACCTCCCACTAGACACAGGAGTGTACCTACCCTTGGCTGATGGGCATATGCCGAGATGCCACTGCCAAGGGTGTCCTGGCCACATCTAAGGTAAGATCCCTGTCTCCAGGGGACATAGGTGAGCTAGAGCCTGCCTTGTCCCCTGCAGGATTATCTCCTGAGCCAACAAACTGCAAGTGTGGGCTGAGCAGAAGTGCTGACACTCGTGCACCAAGGAGCCCTGGCACCGTGCGAGGTGATGCTGACTCGAAGGACCCTTTAGGTGCTGGGAAGGGCCACAATCAAGCTCTAAGGGTCTGAAGCAATGTGAACTGTGGCTCCCTCAGCCCTGCCCTTGCTCCTAAGGACAAGTGTGAATGTGACCCCCGTGGGCTCAGCTTGGAGGTGTGGCTCCCACCTGATGCCTTGTGCCAGCTTTGGAATGGCACCTGCTTCCAGGCAGAGCCTCCTGCCCTTTGATCATGTTCTTTAGTATGGCAGACGTCATCACTGGGGCTCTGAGAAGTATTCAGTCTCACCCATAGGGACTCCCAGGTAACAATTAGGGTGCTGGACAGGGAGATTTCGGGGCTATGGGGTGGGTTCAGGGTTTCCTAAACCCTCGGTACTTCTGATCTTAGTGGGGCCGCAAGCCCATGGTAGATGTGGGTCCTTCTCAATGGCTCTTCCAGCTGTCACTTTTCCAGTCTTATTAAATGAAGTGTTGATTCCTGACACATCACAAGTGTTTCATTCCTAGAAGCGTCCGGAAAAGAAATTCTTTTCAGTAGGAGAGGGACGTGTTTGTTAGACTGGTTCCTCGCCTCCCCACCAATGAGTTCTGAATTGTGCAGAAAAAAAATTGCTTAGTAGTTGAGCCGTCTCCAGCAAGTCAGAGCTCTGAGCGCACAGCTGAGCAGTCAATCTGCTCTAACTCAGAAGGCAACAGGGTCACAGTCGCAGCCTCTGCAGACCACGGGGGAATAGGGTGAAACCTGTGTCTAGGGTGGAGCCTGGTGTGCCAAAGCTGCTTGGCACTGGACATGGCTCAGTCCTGCCTGGGACTCCGGGCCTCCCTCTGCACAGGGACAGAGGTGTCAGAATAGAGGCCTGTGCCTCCTAGGAGATCCCTCACTAAGCCTGGTTTTGCCTCCTGTGTGGCACATGGAGTTTTGGAGCTGTGCTGAGGTGCCCGGCGCCGTGGGCACCGAGCAAGCGCTGGTTATTTTGCAGCCCAGTCATTGACTTTACCCTGACAACACAGCCTCAGGAGGAGGGCTGTGCTCATTAGTGGCCCTAATGCCACCAGGTGGGATGCCCCATACTCAGGGTCTGGGGTCTCCAGAAGGGAGGAGAGTGGCTGAGGTAGCCATGGGCTGCTGGAGGGCACCCAGCTCTCCCCTGGATGAGGCCTGGGCATCCCTGGCACTGGGTGAGAGGCCTTTGAGCCTGTGTGGGATGCGCTTTGCTGTAGGACGGGGAGCCCAGCCCCACCCCTCCAGTGTCAGTTCCTCCCTGGCCTGTCTTTGTCCTACAGGACTACTTGTTCCAGAATCAGCTTTCAGTCTAGCAGAGGCTGCCGGTCACCTCTGGCTGGGCCACTTCTGACGTGGGTCTGGGGCACCTGGTCCTCTACTGTCCCCACCCAAACCCTACTTTCCAGTCTCTGCTGCTAGAAGCCAGACTGTGTGGGGCTTCTGGACAAATAGCTCCACCCTCAGCCCCCAGCCAAGGACACAACCATCCCTGGAATTTACGATGAATGTCCCCGTAGGACTTGCCACTTGGAGTATTTACAGCCCTGGGCACTTGGGCTGTAAATACTCCACCTGGGTGGAGTGGTGGCCCAGGGCCACACACCTACCCCTGCCATGTCTTCAGCCTGAGTCTTCCCAAGGGCTAAGAATGTCACCTTTGAAAGCCAGTGGCAGTGGAGGTACAAAGCAGCGTCCCCAGCCCATTGAGGGAAGAAGAGCCCCACAATGTAGGGCCTATAAGTGGGTGCCATCTCTGAGCCCCAGGGGTTAGAGCTGCCCTGGAGATCTATCTGAGGCTTCCCCCACAGCTTCTGGTGGCTGCTTCAGGCCTATGTTCCACCTTCCTATTGTAGCTTGACATGGGGACAGTATTGGTGTCCAGCTGTCACAGAAACAGTCCCTCTAAAATTGGCTTCAGGCCATAGTTCTGCAAGAATGGAGGACATTTCAGCCAGGATTACTGGGGTCTTGGGAACCCAGGACCAGGGCAGCTCAGGGTCTCAGGATGGCCATGTGAGCCTGAGAGCCAGGAAGTTCCTTATCAGACTGGCTTGGGGCTGATGTCCCCAAGTCACTCTTTATGCCCACACCCAGCCCCAGCCCCCAGGATGGTAACTGTCCTGGGTGCCTTTGCAGTAAAGGCAGGTGGTCACTCCCCATGGGTGGCGACACACAGTGCCCATGAGCTGCTTTGGCCAAACTTGTGTAGACTGGATCTTCTAGAGAGGAGTAGCCACTTCCTGTCTACGGCTACCATTTCCGGGCCCCTGAAGACTGCCAGTACTGCCCCGATGTTTCAGGTCATGCTAACCCTGGGCACAGCTCCCTGAGGAAGTGTCCAGGGAAGTGTTTGGTACGTGTTCCTAAGGTGTGGTGTGGGATCTGTGTTTAGCAAGCAGTTTATGTGTGTGCAAGGCCACCGCGGGCTCACCATTAGAAACAAAGCAGTGCCTGACACCGCGTTTGTGCCTTCTGTTCTCCAAACCTAGCCCCTGCAGCTCTCCCCAGGGTTCTCAACCCTGTGTCTGCCACGTGGACGCTGTGGGCTCCCTCTCCCCCCCCCCCCCCCCCCCCCCCCCCCCCCGCCCCCAGCACGCCAGGCTTCCTCTGCTGTCTGTTAGGAGCTCATTTCCTGGGCCGTTGAGGTCAGGGTGGCGCCAGTGGCACACAAGCTAGCCTTCTCTAGCCATCCTGTGGCCTGTCACCTTGAACAGAGTAGGTTCATTTTCTTGTCACTTTGAACAGGCTTCTTCATCTTTGTGGCAAGCTAGGAGCTGCTACAGCTCTCCACACTGTCCCCACTCTGGGACCTGTCCCTTGGCCTCTCCTCCAGTGTGCGCACTGGTACCAGGGGTCATCTAGGACCCTTGTTGAACTGTGGATCAACATGGCGAGGGCAAACCTCAATGCGAGTCAGGCGGATGTGTCCCCACTCGGTGCATCCCTGGGGAACCTGTGCTCAGGTGTCAGACTGCCTGTTCACCTCTCTCATAACATTTGCCTCCAGTGAGTACTAGGTGCACCCAGGTCCTGGCAGACTCCCATAGGTGACAGCTGAGCAGAGCTCTTGAGTCCCCAAAGTGAGAGCCAGGGTCAGTTCTGAGAAGGGACCGGCCCCACGGTCATAACCTCCAGAGGTCACTCCAGGGGACAAGAAGGAACCACTAGGTCGTCTTTGAGTTCGGGGGGTGGTGGGTGGGGAGGGGGTGCCCTGCATCAGGATTTGTCACTTGCAGCTCAGAGGGAAGGCTGCCCAAAGGCCCCAGCAGGTACTGATGGAGAACCACAGGAATGTCGCAAAATGGTCCGGTTCCCATGGAAGGTATAGAAAACTCTTCCCCTGGTTACTCCTGGTCAGATGAGGACACAGCCCGCCTCCAGACCAGCAGATGGAGCGTTCCAGTGCGCAGGAAATGATCACCTCGCCTTGACAAGTTTCCGCCTGGACCCAGTTGTTTATCTGTAGGAGTGCAAGCTACAGCTGCAGTCAGGCGAAGCAATCCGTTTTGTGTCTGAAAGGTTGACATCAACCTTACGTCTCATCTACACCAGCAGAGGCAAAGAGCAGGTGAGATGGTGTCCGATGTCCCCACGGATTATCAGGTGGTGATCTGAGGCAGGCCAGATTGCGGGTGCCCAGGAGGGATGAGCCAGCAAAGAGGGGGGCCCAGGCTGAGCCCTAACCCTGCACCAGGACAATGCATTCACTACCTTAAACATCATTTGGTATGGAACAACGTTCATATTCAGGGTTTGAAGTGGTATCCTCCGTTGGTTACTGTGTACCACATATTGGGACCTAGAAACTCACCCGTGGTTGAGCTGGCTCCTCCTCACCCCCATGGGCCCCTTCTGTATGAGGATTAGGAGGTCTGGCCTTGTTGGAGCCTTGAGAATGGGCTCGGAGGTTTCAAAAGCCCTTGCCAAGCCCAGTCCCTGCCTCCCAACGCTGGATCAGTAGCTATCAGCTACTGACTGCTCTAGCCCCAAGCCTGCCTGACGCCAGGCACCCATGGACCTCTGAAACTGTAAGCAAGCCCCCAGTTAAATGCTAAGTTGACTTAGTCATGGTGTCTCTTCGAGGCATAACTGTATGAGAAGCTGGCACCAGGTTCTAGGGTACCTGTGACAGACTTGACCGTTCTGGGTTTTTTTAGACTTAGCTGTTAAGCAGGGCTTCATGGGCCATCCTAATAGAAACACAGAAGACAGCAATGCTGAGAGCGACATGGATGGTCGAGGCCCAGCGGAGGGGACAGTTATTAGTAAATGTCTAGAGGCCCTTATGATATTTTGGCAGAATGCAAGTGCTTTACGCCCTTGTCCTAAAAATCTGCTTGAGACTACGTTGAAGAATTTTGGACTAATGTCACGGGCAGAGGAGATCCAAGATGGCCGAGTATTGACTAGGTCATATGGCTATTAGAAATTACTCACGCAGATCTCCAATGAAGAGAGTAGGCAGGACAAAAGATAAAAATGTAGTTTGAGAATGACTGACTTATCGCCCACCGAACAGCCTGTCCTCAATTCTCCGTAACACCCCACTCCCAAATCCACGAGGGGAAGCTGTCTTTTATAGCTCCATGAGGTCACGAAGTATTTCTCTCTACGCCTGGCTTATTTCACTTGGCGTTATGTCCCCCGGGTTCATCCATGTTACCACAGGGACAGGACGTAAGCCTGCACTTTCATCTGTAGATGGACACCACTTGGTGTCTCTTGGATCCAGTTTCAGTTCCGGGGGAACTGCTGATGACAGGTCTGTGTAGTGTTTTCCCAATGGCCGGACCAGCTGATGCGCCCTCTAAGTGCGTGAGGCTTGGCCCTCTTAATCAGCAGTCTAACAGGTGAGCTAGGGCATCGCTGTGGCCTTGGTTTCTACTTCCACATCTTCTCACCTGCTGGCCCTTTTACACTGTCGGAGAACCGTGTCAGGTAGTTAAAATAAATCTCATTTCATCTGAATTTAACCAACACAAAACCCCCATAAAGTGCTATCTACAGGTGCCAGTGCTGTCGATCTGAGTGCGGATACTCTGGGGCCATCAGTGCTATCCCCAAGACCCCAGCTCCTGTGTCTTCCATCAGGCCTCCTGCCCCGCCCCCACCCTCAGCTCACCTTAGTGGCTGTCCTCTACCACGAATGCCCCACCTGTTGGCTCCTGCTTTTGTTGGCCGGAAATCTGAAATACAGCCGTTTTCTTCTGATTTCAGTTCTTCACTTAAGTGAGGTGTTAAAGTCTTGGTCTCGTGTGCGGACAGCTGCTCTTTCATCCACTGGAGACTATCCTTTCTCGGATAGCAGCTTTGTTGAAAATCTGAACTGTGGCCCGCACTGTGATCAGGCCAGACAGCTTGTCTCAGCCACACTTGCTGGTGCTGGGTTGACCTGGAGGTGGGCCAGAGCTCGCTCCCCGCCTGTCTGAGGCACGTTCTGAGGGACCTCTGAGCCATGGTCTCTCCAGCATGCTGGCTTCAAAGTGGCCAGATCTGAAATTCTCAGAACATGAATTTTCAGTGTTGAAAGAGGCAATCTGAAGGGCAGACTGTGGCTCACTCGGTGAGAGAGCCCTTGCTCAGCACGCAGGAGGCCTGGACTCCACTCCCAATCCCTCATTCTCACACTTAGCCACTCTTCCTGTGTGGACACAGACGGGAGTTGAGGCTGGGGATGACACCTCCCTGTGACCACGGACAGCAGCATCACCTCCTCCTGCTTTACCTACTCTGGGACTACTGGGCCACATGGGAAAGACGATGTTATTTCTGTGTGGATGCACTTCACACCCCCACAGGGTTCTAGCTATACACGGGGAGTAGTTGGCCCACAGTCCTGGAATGTATTTCCCCTCTAAAAAGCGACCGTCACCAGCATCCTGGCGTGTGGAAGCTGCCAACTTCATGCCTGGGTCTAGGTGGACAAGGGAGGGGGGAGCCCACTAGACCGCTTTCCCTCCGTTTCCTCTGCTACCTCTCTGTAGCTACCCTCTGTGTCGCTCCGGCAAGCCACCTGCCTCGGTGCCCTCCTCCAGCAGCCGGTGCCCCAGGCAAGCTGGCTCTAATCCATGACCCAGGGCTCCATTTCCTGATGTGACCCCAAGAAAGAATGTAGAGGAGGGACATGTTCTAAAAGCGGGACATCTCCATGACGTCTCCCAGACACCCACAACAGCACACATCCGTGTACCTGCTTGAGTCATCCCACTGGTTCCTGTGTGGGTTACGTTGCTAAGGGAGCTTGTCTTCCCTTTCCTGCACCACCCCACCCCCTGCTCTGAGAAGTACTGTGACCAGCACCACCTGGGTTCAGGAGCTCTCTTCCAGGTGTCATGGCCTATGGTTCATAAAACCAGGGCCTCTTCGGGAGAAGTTAAAGGGGGGCTCAAAGGCCATGTGTACACAAGACCCAGGTTGAATTGTCAGAATAAAAAGTGAAATATACGAGTATAAAATTGACTTCTAAGGTGAATACGAGGAATGAAAATAATTCACAAATTACGGTTTTTAAAACTTAACGAATACCTAGACAGAAAAAAAAAAAAGAAAAGAAAATGCAGAAAGGCAACCTTACATGGTGGCCTCGATGTGTGCCATGCTGCTGTGTTCCTGTGCTGGGCTGTGTCGTCATGGGGCGCTTCTCACCTGTGGCGTGGCTGAGCTCGGTTTAGAATCTGACACCTGTGAGTGGCCCGCAGCTTGCTAGCCAAGTGTTCAAACTGCTGTCGGGGGTGTGGGCAGCAGCGTCCGGAACAGAGTGGACTTCATGCTGACCGCACTTGGGCCCAGCCCTTCCTGAGGGGCCCAGGCCCTTCCTCTGGTTTTGCTCAGAGCTCTCTTGGGAGATGTAACATGACAACACACACCGCCGTGGACAGGGACTCCAGGGACAGTGGCCACACCAAAGTCAAGGTCACCAGTGTCTCCTGCACACCTCGGTGACTGGGCAAATCTCCACAAAGAGCCTGCAGTGACTCAAATGTCCTGCCATGAGTGGCGGCCACACACCCGGAACTAACCTTTCTCTGTGCCCAGGTATGTGGAAAGGAAGGTGAGGGCTGGCCCCGGGGTATGCCGGGAGGGGAGGGACCTTTGGCTCCTGGTCACACCGGCTGGCCAAGATGGCAGGAAAGTGCTGGTGGACGGCCGAGAGCATGGCGGCCTCCGCATGCCCATGAGCCCTGGCTCCATCTCCGGGATTTCTGGGGCTGCAAACACTTGGGCACCTGTGGCCCAGACGGGCATGCTGAGCCGCCTCCTGCAGTTCTCTTCTGTGCATCTCCTGCCTTGCAGAACACCAGTGCTTGCTTCCTAAGTCGAGATGGGAGCTGCTGGCTCTGGGCAGAGGCCCCGATCTCACCACAGCTGCAGCGCTAGCGTGTGCCCACAGCGAAGTCACTGCGTGTGGTGGGAGGGGATAACACATTTTCTGTTTTACTTAACAGTCTACATATACCTCAGGATCTGAGCCTTTTCTCAGACCTTGCACTAGAAGATAAGTTACCCCCCCCTTCCAGGTCAAGGGGCCTCTTCCTCCCTCTTGCAGGCAGCTGTGGGGGGCTGCAGAGGGCCTGGCCACACTCTCATTGGTTTTCTACTGTGGGGGTGGGGATGGCGAGGAGGGCCTTCTCCCTGTGGCCAGCAGAGAGCCTCTGTCCTGGCTGAGCCACACTCCAGCCATCAGACTAGCCTCAGCCATCAGACTAGCCTCAGCCATCAGACTAGCATTTGTTGCTACCTGCTGGCTTTTCCCTGCTTTGTGCCAAGCACTCTCGACTTCCTGGCCATTCTCTCACCCCCCTCCGACGACTGTGGGGTGGTGTAGGTGCCCTTCCTCTGCCTGAGGTAAAGCTTTCAAAGAGTGTTGAGTGGCCTCTGACGGTCAGAGACATGCTCATCCCTGCGGCCGCTCTGAAGGAGTGGGCAGCATTCATCTTGCCTGCCCTCACCCGTGCTAGACTCAAGTCCCCAGGCATCCAACCCGCCCATACCTGGGTCCTCAAGAGAAGACTCCAGAGACACAGCACCCGTGCCGTGCCTGCACCAGAACCTTCAGGCACCCAGACAGGAAGCAGCTGCTGGGCCTGGACACTTAGTGTCCCAGGTCCCTAGGAGCACTCTGCAGAGCCACAAGAGGGAGGCCCGGTGCTCCTTTCCTGGCCACCCTCAGGCAATAGGAGAGCCGCCAAAACAGACAATCCAAACGTCCATACCATTGGTTTAATTTGTTTCAGCAGGAGAAAAAAAAGAATAAAGTTACAAGATTCTTTTAATATTTTCACAATGTTAAACTAAAACTGAGCTCTAGGCTATGTGTGTAAGTCAATCTAGGACACAAAGGGTTAAATAAGATTTCCTCTTTAAAGATACAAGAACTTGAGCTTCCCTTACACGTAACAAATGTCACAGAACAGACACTGTAGGGAACAAGCCCTTTCCCCCAGCCAGCTCTCCCAGCAGAGTAAACCTGGCTGCGGTCCCTGGGCACATGGTCCCCAGCGCCCCCTCCCAGTGCTATGGGGACCTGAGGGCCTAAGAAGGGTTCATGGCGCCTCACTGAGGATGGCCATGTGGTGGCCGAGGGCTGTGGCTTAACAACAGTGGTAAACGCTAGGCAAACCTGGCACCTATGCCCTGGGCTGCCCAGAGGGAGGCGCTGGTCGGGTCCTGAAGCAAGAATTAAGGCTGGAGATTCTGCACGGGGTCCGCAGTGGCGGGGTGCAGACGGGGTGCAGGTGGGAAGAACATGATTTCCTATCTGCTATTTTGGATCAAGACACTGTACTTGCAGATCTGTTCATCTGGAGAGCAGACCCTGCTCAACTACACAAAGGAAAGTCACTGGGCTAAACCATTCTTCAGCAGCCAGATGTGGACAGCTCCATTGCCAAGCCGCAATCTGGGACAGGTGGCACCTGTGCGGCACTTAGACCTGATCCAGGCTTTCAAGGGACTCGTACAATCTCCCCAGCCCCACCCACCAGCCCCATGTACCTGTCCCATTCGGGGCCGGGCTAAGAGCTGCCTCCCACCCACAGCCGCCACCACTCACACAACACCACACCAGGGTCCCATGCAGTCCACTGTCTTCCGTTCCTGAACTTGTCCTGAGGTGGGTGCCTGGTTGTCCTCAAACTATGGCTGCATAGAAACAAGGGGAGGCCCTGCCGGGACGGGCGGCACCTCCCCCTGTGCACTGGTTCCTGCGGTCATGAAACAGCTTTGCGAACCAAAGATGGAAATCTGGCTGCCCAGGCCTAGGTGCAGGCCTCAGCCCCAGGGCTGCTGCCACCAACACCATCGCCCTTGGCAAGCTACAGCCAGAGCCAGTGGGTCACGACCACGGATCCTGTGCAGAAAAGGTAGGGATCATGCGTGGACTAATCTTGAGTGGATCTAATTTTCAAAGTGAAGTTGTCTCCTCTTCTGTGATGAGTTTCCCTGTGACAACAGGTAGAAAGCTTCCTCCACAGAATCTGCCCCCACCCCCGACTTCCAGCGCTGAGGGAGAGTGAGGGCACAGCCGCGGGGCCAGTCTCGGCAGCTTCCTGTGGCCAAGGCACACGTGGCCATCAGGCCCTGCTGGGACCAAGCGAAAGTGAAGAGGTGAAGGGCTGAACACGAAGAGTTTTTGTCAAAGCTGCCCACCGGGCCGGTGAGGCCTGCGCCTCCTCTAAGACTCCATCTGGTCGGGACACTTTCCGCTTAAGGCTTTTGTAAGTCTGACTCCAGCAGTGACAGGCATGTGTTGTTGTAAATCCACTAGCCATGCTCAAAACAAATATTCTTCATGTTTTAATTTTATACAATGGCTAGCAGGCACCTTAGTAACCAGCCAGAAATCAATTTCATCCACCATCAACCCCTAAACTACAGTCCCAGGATGGCTGGCTAAAGAAGGGAACGGCCGGCTGTAGTCTGACGCGTGCCCAGTACAAGGTGTCTGGCTGACTTTGTCCTAAATAAGGCTAACATTAGTGAACTAAGAACAGCGTCGTGTGGTGGCCGTGCCTGGCCTTCAGGAGCACCCCTCCCCGATGCGCTGGCAGGAGCGCCCCACTTTCCGGTCCAGTTTCACCATTTTCATGATGGCTTCCTCTCGGCCGCGGCCCATGTGGTCGAACGTACAGTCGTGTTGCTCTGGGAGGCGATGTAACATGCAGAACACGTAGCCTACAAAGAGGGAGGCAGAGGAGACAGACAGTTAGGAGCCTCACTGGTATCCACAAGAGGGGGGCACATGGCAGGAGACACAGGGTCAGTACAAGACTTCCTATTGTGCCCCATCCTTTAGCATGGGCCTAGCATTTCCCACCCCCAGCTTCCTGGTACAGTGGGATCTGCAGTACTTCCGCTGGGAAATGTGTTGGCACTGGCCTTGCCAATGCAGCAGATGAAGAGGGACTCCAGGGTCAGAGAAGCAGCTTTGTACCCATGACAGCTCAGAAGCCCTGGCAGGCTCCAGCAGGGATCAGGTTACACAGGTGGGTGCTTTGCAACCCTGGAAAAGGTGGTACCCAGGAGAGGAAGAACCCAAGAGGGCAGAGGCCAGGCTCCTCTCAGGGCTCCCACCTGGGCTGCCATCCAGTCTGTGGAGGCAGCTGTAGGTCCAAGGGAGACACGGATGTGGCTTATAAGAGAAGCCCAGTGACAGAGGGGAGGCCTGCAGAGCAAGGTGTACAGGCGGACAACGGCATGCTGGGGAAACAAGGACAAGGCCACAGGGTCAAGACCTCAGCTCACAGGATAATGGAGAACTCAGCCTATGGAGGTTAACTGTCTCCTCCCGGCTCCTCCTTTAGGGTTTCAGAGACTCTTGCAAGAGGACCAAAGGCCAGAGCCAAGCACTGCCCTATGCTCATCCCCACATCTCAGACCTGTGGGCCTAGGCAGAGATGGCAGGTCTGGATGGACCCAAATACATTCTTAACCTGCTCCCCTGTGTGTGTAGCAGCTCACAGGGCCACTGTACCACGCTGCTTTCCTTTAAGCTCAGGTCCAGAAACCAACAAGTAGCCGCCTGTGTACAGAACACCAACTGGCCGGAGAGGACGAGGCCCTGGAGTGGAAGACTGAGTCAAGTCTCACTGGCCCTAGGTTTCCCAGGAGATGCTGGAGGCAGGTACATGTGAGCAGACCGACCCACCATTCACCCTGCGTGGCAGCTGCATGCTGCATCTCAGGGCAGCTACATGCAGCTGAGAGGTGGGGGGCAGAGCCTGAGCCATCCATTGTTCGAGAAACACATTATTAACTGCTTCCCAGGGAGAGCAGGCCAATATGTTTGACTCTAAATTGGGACTGGGTTTGAGGAAAAGAATAGAGATGAAATTTTTGTCTCTTGAGAAGCTAGGCTCCCACTTGGTCAAAAGCAAAGTTAAGATTAATGAGCTTGTGTGTTACACTCACGAGAAGTTCATCACTCCCAGACACTGGGTACCAGCTGTCTTCTCTGAAGGGCTCCTCAGCAGAGGCTTCTGCACCCTCAGTACACAGCTTCCCCCCACCCAACAAGCTAAATCATCTTTCAGGAACAAAGCCCTTACCTACGGGGGGAGGCCTGCTGCCATGCCGGGGCACCTCAGCCTGGCACAATTCCCTCCATGTGGCACTTACAGAGGGCTGTGGCCCTGCTGCACCTTCCTCTCTCCTGGGTGGGAGCTGCTCGGTTTATCTCAGACCCTAGTCAAAGCAGATCCAGAGGGGAGAGCTCCTTTGGCACGGGAGACACACTAGCAGCTCTGTCTGTTAAGATTCATAGAGCCAAGAGCACCCATTCGAGGCCCATGCTCCACACCTGCCAGATGCAGCCAGAGTCTGGCTCTGAGCTCTGCAAGGCGGAAACATGCTAAGAAGCAGCTGTACTTTAGGGGCGCAGGCATGAGGGACCTGGGGGACATTTGCCAATGTTTGCCCATGTCTCCATGCCACATCAAGGCTAGCTTATTAGGTGTAGATCCCACGCCAGTCCTGGCATGATCACTCACAGTACAGGCCAGCTACTGAAGACCAGAGCTGCTGTGTGGACAAGTGCTGACTGAAGGTGGGTGGAATTTCTTTTCTTTCTTTTTTTCTTTTCTTTTTTTTTTTGGTTTTTTGAGACAGGTTTCTCTGTGTAGCCCTGGCTGTCCTGGAACTCACTCTGTAAACCAGGCTGGCCTCGAACTCAGAAATCCACCTGCCTCTGCCTCCCAAGTGCTGGGATTAAAGGCGTGCGCCACCACCGCCCGGCTTGGAATTTCATTTTTCAAACAAAAGAAAATGGAAAGTTAATGTGAACCTTCTTGACACACAGACCTGCTTCCAGAAGCTGCTGCAGGGCTTGTGAACTCTCTATCACTCTGGAGACAGACATTAGTGAGTCACAAACAAAAGGACTTGAGGTTATTGTGTACTTTTGGCTGGGCTAGCCTTGGCATTTCTCTAAGTCATTCATTAGAAACTAGAAGGCAAGGCAGGAGGCTGCAAGTTCCAGGAGTCTCAGGAAGAGGAGGACAACAGTCTTGGGTCCTTTCTTGAAAAGGCCACAGAAAGTGGCACCAGATGGGCTGGAGACACCATGGCTGTTACTCCCAGGGCGTCAGTTCAGGCGAGGCTCACTCCTGTGACACCCTGCATGCTCATCACCCAGAACCCCGCACCCTCCCCAGCAGCATGCGCTTTCAAAGCAACTTCATTGTACTGGCTCGCTCTCACTGTGGTAAGAGCTTTACAGGGACTGGAATGGCTGGCCTGCCAAGTGCAGTCGGATCCACGCAACCCCAGCATGCAACTCTGTAACCTGTGCTGCTCCAGAGCCCAGGAAGGTGAGCTCCTTAGACAACAGCTTGAAGCTGGCCCTCCTCCACGCTGTCTGAGCCATTTTCAGTGTAACTGTACAGAGTGCCCAGGAAGGAGGGCAATACAGGACACATCCTCCATTAAAAAGGGAGGACATAGCAGCAGCAGCCAGCCCTCTAAGCACTGCTCCCTCCCCACCCCCCGTGTCTGCCTTGCCCCTCTGGACTGCACCCTTTTCTCTATGTGAACTAGCCACTGTCCCCAATTCTGACAGACCACTCTGGACACAGATAGAAGAGGTAGAGAAAGCCAAGCACACGTGTACCATCCCTACAACCTAGGGTGTGGGCTGGACGGTCTCCCCCTTAACCTGAGAAGACCCCTTCAACTCAGCAGACAGCACTAGGAAGACGAGTGGCCACATCATGCAGGTCTACCCAGGCCTGCAGACTGTGGGTAGCAGGAGAGGCCTGGGGCCTAAATTACAGAAGCTTCCATCTACAATGAGGCCTGCAGGAGAAGAGACGGTGAGACGGCGAGACGGCGAGGCCACCAGCTGACTCACCCAGAACACACAGCTGGAGGGTGAAGCTGGCTGGAACGATAATGGCACACACAACTTTTCCAAAAGACGAGCTGGGTTTGTTTCCCAGCACCAACCATGCCAGCCCCTAACTGTCCATAGCCCCAGCTCTGGAGCATTCAATGCCTTCTTCTCACCTCTGTAAGCAGAGACACGCATGTGGAGAAGTGGAAGGAGAAGCCACAGAGATCTAACACATCCGGATTCAGACGCCAGCCATGTGCTACAGATGTGAAAACAGCGTCCAGTGACTGATGTATAAACTTGCCATCTGGTAGGGAGGAAGGTTCTCCTCACCCCACAGCCTTCGGTGATCACCCTCTTAAGCCAGGTGCTCTCAACCATGGCAAATGTCCATGGCAGACAGGAGGTGACTGTCCAGCCTGGACACTGCGAGCATGCACAGCGCCACAGTAGCCAGTCAGCCCTGGCTCTAAGTGTTCCTAGAGCAGTAGTTCTGTTCTGCTCCTGTGCAGACAACACTGCCCGAGGGACACCTGACTGTCACCCAGCCTAGTGCGGAGGCGGCCTGGGGCAGAACAAGGCAGCCAGCTCCCAGCTCCCACACTTCCCTGCCACTGAGCTCAGAGATGACCACTCCAAGGGTCTGAGCAGAGGTCAGGGCTGCCTTTATCTGTGAGATACTGAGAGCAACAAGACGACAGCAGAAGCCACACTCCTGGTGTCTGCTCCTAACCCACTCAGCACAATGCTGCTGACCAGCTTCATCATGAAGTAGAGCACACCATTACAGGTGGCTGACCCAAGCCGCTCTGGACTCTCCGGTTTTAATTAATTAGCACTTGCTTTCCTGCACATCTCCCACTGGAAAGCCCCCACATGCTGTTTTCCTAAAGACAGGGATGGGGCAAGGCTCAGCCCAGCTGCTCAGGGTTTCTACCTAACGTTTACACTTCTCTGCTCATCTGAATTTCAAACTGTTAAAGGCTCAAGCAGATTCTAAAAATACTGACAAGCCTGAGGACCAAGACATGTACAAGGCTCTGCTGGTGTGCAGTACCAAGTAGCAGCACGGAGCTGCTGGCAGAGTACGTCACTAGCCCCAACCCTTCGAGGTCCAGGACTTCAGCTCTGAGTTAAGTCAGCTTAACAAGGGCAAGCAGAACCTGGGAGACCCCTTGACACGTCCTGAGGCCATCTCCAAATCACAGCACTGCAGAGATCAACCATGATTATCTAAAGAGTCACTTTAAAGAAGCAGTGCTGGGAATGTAGCAACCCCTCCCCCACCCCCCATGGCAGAACACCAGGCATGGTGGCACGTGCCTCTAACTCCTGCAATTAGGAAGGTATATGAGGATCAGAAGTTCAGGATCATCCTTGGCTACAGAGTAAGTACAGCCTAGCTACTGACCGTCTCTGACTCCTCCTGTATCTGAAATGCCCAGGATGCTCCTTGGGAAAATAAATCCTATTGTTCCACAAGGAAGTTTCTTAGCCTCAGGACAGCTCACTCATCCCAGCTCATTCCTAAGGGCATGCGGAACAGCAGGTGGCACAAGCTGTGCTTGTTGGAAAGCACTAGCCACTTACACTCCCACCAGCAGAGATCCCCAGACGACATCCCATCCACTGACCCAATGCCCACGGCAGGGTCTGCAGCTGAACTGTTAAAGGATCGCAACGCATTTATTTCATCAGGCCCCGCACACGGCCAGCAGCTGCAGGGGTTTAGGAATGGACAGATCTGCTTTACATTCCCCTCCAGTCCTGGCTTCACATGGTAGAGGGAAAGCCATTATCCAAGAACCAGAACTGGAGTCCAGCTCAACGAGCTCCGCCTGTGCTCTTGCTGCAGAAGAAAAGCATCCATCGGGTGGTCAGGTCACCTGCCAGGGCCCTAGAACCAAAGCCACAGTGAATCATCAAGTAGATCAGCATGGTCTCTCTTCCAAGGGAGAGGAGGAGTCGCAATTTAGGAAAGCCCACAGCTCCTTAGGAAGTCACCCAGGTGCTGAGCCAAGGGGAGGTCCTAAGGTGGGCACACACCCCAACCAAACACTAAAACATACAATGGAAAGCGGCTTGAGAGCAGCCAGCAGTGAAAGTGAACTTGCCACAGACTAGCTGGATGAGCATGCATTTCAAAACAACAAGCCCCCACCCCGCTGGTGACCTTCTCTACAGCTTCTCCACAACCTCAGTGTGAAACACTGAGACCAATATCTTCCCAGCTCCTCACAGCCAGTCTCCAAGTCCCACGGAATCTCTTCCAATACTGAGGGCACTTTTCCAGAGCTATGCCGCTGGAGGGAGGCAGTTCCCAGAACCCTCTGCCACGCACTGTCTCCTAGGTGGTCAGAGCCTCCTCACAGAGCTAAAGGTAGATGCTCCCTGCCTCTGTGTGAACCCTGGTTCCTGCTGACTGCACTGCTCCCCACCAGGGCAACCCCCATGGCTGCCTCTCACACAATCTGCCTCCTTTGCTCACTCAGCCCTCAGATTCAGGTCTCTCCATCATGAGGAGCCCCTAGACTCCAGTGGCACCTGAGACTGCGTCAGCTGCTAATCTTGTGCAGCTTTTCCATTGGCTAGCCCACGTCACGAAGCCACGCACCCCTGCTCCCACAGACAGTACTTGCTTCTTTCAAAGTAATGAGGAGAGGTCACAAGCACACTGTGTTCTCAACCTAAGGGACAAGCGAAGGCCAGCCATGAGTCTGAGGGGATGGCTGGCTCTCACTGTCCCCTCAGCAGCAGACAGCAGGCCAGCTCTTGGCCTTTGTGATGTCACCTTCTGCGCTCCCCTCCTCACTGGCTGTTACTCTAAAAGCAAGGACCCTGCATGAAGTCCCACTGGCACCCAATGCTGAGCCGCATCGCAGAAGAGCTCCAAACTGCAGATTGCACCAACTCTGCAGGCCTGAGCTCAGAACCTCAATCCCCCAGCCTCCATGGACTGACCTAATCTTTCCTGCCTCATAATGGTGACTACCCACCCAGCTGTGATTCACCTTAGGTCCCAGATCCTCTCTCTCCTTCCCTTCCTTCTCCTCACACAGACCTGATTATCCTCAGGAGGGGTTTCCTCAGACAACCCCTAGATCAGGTCCTGAGCTCGCCTTGCTCTCCACTGCATGTGAAGGTTGCACGGCAGGAACCAGGGCCATGTGCTGAACAGGCACAGTGGGGCTGGAAGGCCAGGGCCCCTTTCCTACAGCATTTAGAAGGACTTTGGGACATATCGGTTACCATTTAGGATACACTTGTTTCATATGTGTTTAATTCCTCTTTGAATACAATAATGGAATATATAGAGTAAACTTCACATTGTATAAAATAATAATCACCAAAAAAGTCTCTCAGCTCACTTTCTGTCACCCTCCGTGGAGGCCAAGCCATCATGGCCACCAGTCTCTAAGGATTCTTGAGGGCCTCCACACCAGCATTTCTGCTACTCTACCACAGGGGGATTTTTACAATGCAAATCAGATGATATCACTCTGATGCTTTAAAAAAAAAAAAAAAACCTTCAGTGCTAAAAATAATGAACTTACCAAGGCTAACAAGCCCCCGGCTGGGCTGCCACCCCACTCTCCTGCACTGGGCCCCTGCCACAGCACTGGAACTCAGCACCGGCTGTCCCACACAGGCCCACGCTGTCATCTTGGTCCAGGAGACTCCTCCCAGCCAGCCTGCTGTGAGTGCCCCCATGTCTCAGTGAGGCTTCTATCTGAAGTGACCGTGTCCCCTGTGTGTTGTGCACCTCTCCCAAAGACAACAGCACAGAGGCAGAGATTCTCATTCCGTTCTTCTAGAATTCAGCGAAGACGGACAGTACATAACTTTATCTAACAGACATCTCACTAAAGACAAAAGAGAATTACTTCTAGCATAAAGGGACACAATGCTAACAATGCACTTCTGGTTCTGGGAGTGACCAGGGTGTCTCAGCCACCACTACCGACTGGCATGGACATATGTGTGCACTAACAGGCTTATGTCTCTACTGCTGTGACTAATCCATGTAAGGACAGCATGCGAGGCTCTGGGGTCACAGATGACCTGGGTGGACAGTGGAGAAGTCACCACAGGCCTCCACTCCTGCTTGCTTCTCAACCTTGCACAAATATTTTGGTCAGTTACTCAAGATTCAACAGAAAATTAATCCTCGTACAACAGCTCAGCTCCAGGGAAGAGCAATTTAATTGAAGCAAGAGTATTAACATAAATCTGGCCCCTTAACTTGTAAATCTAGAGCCTTCCCTCTCTTCCTGGATAAATCTGTAGCTTGGCAGGGCAAGAACAGAGAAGCACGTCACCCTATGTATTAATGACAAGGACTCACAAGCCTTCCTGTGTTAACTCAGCTCCCCCTGCCGAGGGCCAGGACTGACCAGATCAAGAAGGATGCTGGCATGTGAAGAGCATCCTGTGATCAAGGAGGAAGAAGCTTGGTGAGCCTTGCAAAACTCCAATGGCAGCTGCCAGGCTGCCTCTGGGGTCTGGGGGTCGGTCCATACGACTTGTCTTTTAACTGGAGCATCCTCTGTCTGCACCCCCACACAGCCCAGATCCAGCCATTTCCCAAGCAGCAGAAGCAGGCACCCTGACAACTAAATATTCAACAGAAACTTCTGGCTTGGGAGAGCATTCAACACTGGCACAGACCTACTCCCTGCGGCCCTGTAGGATCTTCCTAGAGGCCGTGCCAAGTGAGTGAAGCCTCTGAAAGGCACCTCCCGGAACAGCCTGACCTCATGTTCAACTGCACAGCTGGGCATATGCTTGGGGGGTGGTGCCTGCCCTGCCGTGTCTGACAGTAGGGGAGTCTGGGAACCCAAGCTCCGAGGACGCCAACCCTGGGAGAAGAATGCCTCACCCACAGGTATGGAAGGGCCACTTGGGAGCCAGCGCCTGGTTCTTCTAAGTGCTCCAGTGACCCACTGACACAATCACTTTTTTTGTTTCCATCTCTGAACTCTGCTGTGTCAAGTCCATCTCAGCAGAGCAGAGACGTGGTAAGTCCCTTTCCTCATCAGTCAATGAGGGGTGCAGCTGCTCAGCTAACCCAGTCAAGCCTTCTCAAGGCTCTTGTGGCCCAGGGCCTTAGCTCCCCAGAAGCTTGGCTGAGTCTTACAGACTGAAGAGCTGCAGTGCAACAACACCCAGCACCATGAGAGCCAACAACACAAGACCATGCCAAACACAGCCAGGCTGAGGCTTGCAGAAGACAAACTGGCCTTTAAGATGCAATCATGGCTGGGTGATGGCGCACACCTTTAATCCCAGCACTGGAGAGGCAGAGGCAAGTGGATCTCTGAGTTTGAGGCCAAACTGGTCAACAGAGCTAGTTCCAGGACAGCCAGAGCTATGCAGAGAAACCCTGTCTTATGCCACATCCCCAAAAAGACGCTCCGGGAAACCAGTTTCCACTGCTGTTATCACAGGCTGGTGCTCTGTCTCCTGCTGGCAAACAAGATGAAAAGCTCAAGTGGCTGCCTTGTTGGAATCTGTGTCTCCAGGACCTGTGTTGTCTGACCTCTCATCCAGACTTTGGCCTGCTTAAGTAATGGTACTTTCCTGAATCAGACACAAACTCCAGGTACTGATCCTGGAGAAAAGGTGGCACTAAAATCTCACCTAACAAAGGAATCACGTTCCAGTGCAGGACCATCGTCCAGCAAAGAAAGCGACAGGCTCAAGGAGTGAACCGTGTCTACTGCTTTGTCTGCTTGGTATTCGTAGTCTAGGCTGGAGCTGAGCAGAGGAGGGAGGAAACCGCTGCGTCCTGTGGCTGAAGAGCACCGAGCGGGACACATGGAGGGAAAACAGCTTCAGGTCACAGCAAGCAAAGCAAAAGACCTGCTGCAAACAACTCAATACACTCAAGCTACGTGTCATAACCAGGGGCACCCAGGGAGGTCTGCCGCAGAGGGCCCTGCCACAGAGGGCCCTGCCAGGAGCCCCACGTTCCTGCTTTACACTCAGGCTATGTGTCATAACCAGGGGCACCCGGGGAGGTCAGCCACAGAGGGCCCTGCTGCAGAGGGCCCTGCTCAGTGAGACACAGACCATGCGTGGCGGCCAGGCTGCTGCACCACCCATTACCCAGCTATGTGGGAGACAAAAGGGAGGGCAACGCTATAGACCGAGTCCTGCAGAAACAGTCTTTAGATAAGGTGACACAGAATACAGTAACAGCACGGGGAGCGTAGAGGGGTGGCACACAGCCACTCAAGCGCCAGGGGAGCCAACAGCCCCTTCTGCCTTCAGTGGGTACCAGGCACACACAGTGCACACACATACATGCAGGCCAAACACTTGGACTCATAAACAATCACTAACCTCTACAGGGCTGAAAATATGGCATAGCCTGGGCTGTAGGCCACCTCCTCAACATTTCGGATGCTCAAAGGGACAGTGTGGAGGGGAAAAAAGGCATGGACTCAAATCTCAGGTTTACCTTAGCATCTCCAATACTTAACTTCAAAGCTTGAGTTTTAACTCTAAGAACTGAGGTGTCCTAGTTTTACAAAGCCTTTGTAAGAGTAAAACTGACACAACCTTAAGTCAACCGGGGACAGACGAACGACGGCACTATTCTTTACATCTCCCACAAGATCCCCATTTTGTTCCCTCGGTAACTGCATGTCACTGTACACGGAGGATGGAGCAGTGCTTCTGAGCCGGGCAGAAGAATAAACAGCCTCCGGAAGTGCCCTTGCAGTCTGCAGAGAGGGACGGCCATGTTCTAAAGCCACATCAGCAGAGGGCCACCCATCATGGATTCTAAGGAGCAATGTCTGAGCACCCTAGGGAGGGTGAGGCCCTTAGCAAGAAAGGTTGCATTAAAAGGAGAGTTTTGGTAATGCTCTGACTTAGGAAACACGGAAACAAGTCGACTCAGCCGGATACTGACATCATCTCTGCTGTCCCTAGGGACTGGGGTGTTGGGAAGCCACTTTATTCCAGTTGGTGACAAGCAAGGTCAGCAAAGAGGAAGAGGCAGGGTGGTTGCTCTGGATGGCAGTGTGAGTGGGAACGAGGCGAGGACACAGATCCTCAGCAGCAGGCCCAGCTGCTGGGTTATCCCAGCACAGGGTCCTAAGACCCGCCCTGCTTACATTCTCAGTAGCAAGACAGGAGACATGTGTGGTCACACAGCAAGCTATGACCTTGCATTTTCTGCACCCAAGGAAAAACAGTTTTGTTTATAAAGTGTACTTTCCCCCAAAGTTGAGAAATTATGTAAAGTAGTTGGAATGAAATATGTTGTCAGTCTCAAAAATGAACACCGGGACAGGCCAGCCACTGCCTCACCAAAGTGGGTCTGCCTTCAAACAATACTGACAGGTTCTCACAAGCAGCAGGCTCCCGGACCTCACTGGGTCACACCAGATGCTGCACGCAGGGTTCAGGGGACGGTGAGTACACAGCCCAGGTCCCTGAGACTTTAGGACAGAGAAAGGAAGGCTGATGTTAAACCAGCACTCAGGAAGCATCATGAGCTCAAGTGAAAGGAAACAGAGTTGACCAGCTCCCCAGATGTTTGCAAGGAAAAAGGAAAAAACCTCATATACTGAAAACTTGATCTGCAAATTCATAAATTAATAGTATTTTGGAGGTGAGACCTTTGGAACGTTGGTTCATGTGAGACCATGAAGTTGGTCAGCGAATGAACCAAGGCAGTCAGAACTGACTCAGAATTCTCACTTACTCGCTCTCTATTCAGCTGAAAATTGTAGTAACTGACTTTAAACTTCCTGTTTCTTTCCTACAAACAGGAAAAAGTACATTAAAGTACAAAGGGCTCTGAACACATTAGGATTACCTAAAGCAGGGGCACCCTCCCCAGGGTGCACTGCTGATGTGAGCCACAGTAAGATTGTTCCAGAGGCACTAGAGTACCCTGTGGCAGATATTCAAACTAGCTTTAAACACAAAGGGTGTCCCTCTTGCAAAACCTTGTGAATATTATAAGTCTGTAGGAATAAGTTCACATCCCATTATTGTTTATAACCTGTATGTTATTTCATATACATGCACATATATACATGTGTCCACATGTGATGTATGCATATATGGGTGTGACTGGCTGCTACGTGGTGTTACTTTGCTGCAGAGACACCCTTCTAGGGTCCTAAATCCAAAGCAGAAACGTGGAGGCTGAACAACAGAGGTTCAAAGATACTGGTTCAGAGAGAAACCAAACACACAAAGAATTCATGAAGACATGCTGGGTCCTATGTGGACAGCAGGGCAGGACAGGGTGGCAGGGGGGTGAAGCCTCCAGCTAAGGGCAGGGCAGACACGGCACGAGCAGTCAACAGCCAGGCTGGCACTGCAGACCACAGTGACATCCAGGCCACAATGCTGTGGGATGGGAAACCTACCTACAAGCCACACACAGCTTCCTGCTAAGCCATATGTAAATGTCTCCTGCACTCTCTTGGACACACGCCTTAAACAGGAGCACTAGCTCTCGCCAGGGTGAAGGCAGCAGTGGGAAAGGAACCCTTAAATCGTACTTAATGCCGAAGACCAAAGAAAGCCAAGGTGTTGGAGTTCAGTAAGTCAGCCAAGGGCAGGAGTAGGCTCCGCTCTTAACCTAACAGCTCCCTCTGTGCATCTACGGGACAAGAGGAAAGAAAGGGAAGCTCACAGGGAGAGCACGCTGTGTGTTCACGGGTGACGTGCCATGCACGTGCAGCATCTCATGAAATGTAGAACTAGCAGGAACTAGAGATGCTCCAAAAAAACCAACTGTGTTTCCTGAGGGAGCAGCAACCTAACAAGAGCTACTGTGGGTTCTAAGCATGATACCATCAGAGATTCAAAATACTTGGGACGGCTGAGCGCAAGATACATTCTGAGAAATATAAAGCATGGGTGAGAAAATTTAAAGACTAAGTGAGCAGAGAGACTCGTGTGTGTGTGCGTGTGTGTGTGTGTGTGTGTGTGTGTGTGTGTGTGTGTGCTCGCACGTGCGCACGCATGTGTGTGTATGTTTGATGAGCGATGTTTGAAAGGGGCAGTTCACCAGGATGTCTGCAAGGTGAAAACACATGGAGAAAATGCTCAGTGTGTGCAAGCTGCTCCTGGTTCAAGGAGAAGAGAGCGCTCACGAGCCCGTGCTGAAGGTCGCCAAGGGCACAGAGAAGCAGTGCCAGTGACCTGTGAACTGGCACAGATGCTGGGATAGCTGCTGATGTTGGCTACGGTCAAGTGCACACCCACCACTCAACACTCCACCCCACACATGTACTCCATAAAAATTAAGTTGCACATCACGACTGTCCACCTAAAGATTTATACAGTAGCACTCACTGCAGCTGCTAAACATGGCCTACCCTCTCAGCGTGGCTTTTTCTCAGAGGAAGACTAACGAACCAACAGCAACAGAGATGACTCTCAGAGCATTCCATATGACACAGACCTAAGACTATACACTGTGAATCCATGGACACTAAAATTCTAGAAAAACCAACACTGCCAAAGAAAGCAGGTCTGAAAGCAGGTCTGTGGTTGGCTGGTGCTAGGCAGGAGGTTAGCGTGTTGGAGAGACTGAGTCCTTCTAGAAGGGCGGACTAAAAGCCAGCAGTGAAGACAACATAATGTCAGTGAATTCACCTCAACTTTCAACTGCAAAATGGAGAACCCCCCCCACCCCCCGACAGAGTTTCTCTGTGTAGCCCTGACTGTCCTGGAACTCACTCTGTAGACCAGGCTGGTCTCAAACTCGGAAATCCACCTGCCTCTGCCTCCCAAGTGCTGGGATCAAAGGCGTGCGCCACCACCGCCCGGCCCAAAATGGAGAATTTTATGGAACGGAAAATGTTATGTATATTCATTTTTAAAAACTTTAAAAATATTTCTGGACAAAGAATTAGCCAAAATCGTTTATTATTACATCCAAACTATAAATTATCAGTAATTCCCTTCGGAATAATCCCCACCTGTCTATAAACAGTCTGAGCAGGCTGAGCCGTCACTGCCACTGGAGGGGAGGTCGGGGTCGGAGGTGGCGCTCACAGGTGACACAGGAAGCAGACATGTTCTGGTGTCCTGTACATGACGAGCGCAGCTCCGCTGCTTGTTTTGCTTGGGGAGGGCAGCACCTCCATCTGTGCTGGCCAAGCACACAGGCAAGCTGGACCTCTGAGGGGAGCAGGTCTCACACTTCCATTTGCTGTGGCAGACAAGCAGCACAGGGACTCATCTGTTTAGTTTTAGCCCAGACTCTTGCACGGTAAAGGGTAAGTGGCTGTTGTGTTTATATGAGCCAGCTCAGTAAGTTCTGGCTGTGCTACAAGATCTCTAGTGTGCTGTGTGCTTGACCTAAAAGAGAAGTCAGAGACCAGGTGTGGTGGCGCACGCCTTTAATCCCAGCACTTGGGAGGCAGAGGCAGGCGGATTTCTGAGTTCGAGGCCAGCCTGGTCTACAGAGTGAGTTCCAGGACAGCTGGGGCTATACAGAGAGACCCTGTCTTGAAAGATGGATGGATGGATGCATGGGTGGATGCATAGATGGATGCATGGATGGATGGATGGATGGATGGATGGATGGATAGATAGGTAGGTCACATTGATCACTAACAGTGCCTGACCTGAGCTAACCTCCGACCTCCTCAACCCAGAACCAGAACCCTCCTCCTCTTCCTTTCCACCAGACCCTTGCCACCTGATGCCAGTTCTACCCAGCTGCAGATCCCACATTTACAACGAACACTGCCCAAGTGTTCATCTTTTCCTCCATCTAAGCCACACCCATCCTTAAGGCCCGAACTGCAGAAGCCTGTCCAGTCTTCCAAGTGGGATGAAGCCCTCCTGCCCATCCTCTTAATAATCTGGTAACTTGCTAATGACCCTAGTGCTGGCTTGTCTGGCGGCAAACTGTGACGTGTGCGCATGCTTTCCCGTCAGGCGCAGCTTAGGACCCCTCCTACAGCCCTTGCAGAAGTAGCTGGTTTGGGCTGGGGGAAGGAAGGGAGACACAGGGACACATCCTGTTACGTCCCCACTCCTCCCCCCACTCCTCAGGAGACAGGAGCGGGGCTGAAAGAACTTCTACTGGCCAGACATGGAACAGTGTGAGTAATGAAAAAACCTGTCTATAGCACTGACTCAGAAGCCAGTGGAGAGGAGGGAGGGCGGGAGGGAGGGAGGGACCCACGGCAGCTATAGGTTTAAAAAAGAAAGGTGTCTCCACTCAAAGAATGCCAGTGCCCAACAGAAACTGTGGAGCCAAATCACTCTGAACTGTCGCATGAGGCTGGTAACTAGATGCCAACCTCAAGACAGATAGCATTTGCTGTCTGGAGACGGTCTCCCTAGGCAGCCTGGCCTGAAGTCTCTGTATAGACCAGATTAGCAAACTCCAGAGTGCAGGGACTAACAGCATAGCCCTGGTGCCCAGCCTCTGGGGATATTTTGATGAAAGCATTGACATACTGTCAAAGTATGCTACACACACACACACACACACACACACACACACACACACACACACACGGCTTACAGGGTGCACTAGTGGAGGTGGAGAATAGAGCGTGCACATGAACCAAGCAGCATCAACACTGGCGACCCAACAACACCGAGCTTACAGAGTGAGGCTCCAGCAAAGCTCATCAGCACAGCATAGGGCAGTAGCTGAGAGAGCGCACGTGAACTCGCTAAGGAACAGACCCCAGATGAGGGGTGCTCAGATCTTAAAACCCAGGGCATTGGGCTGGCGAGGTGGCTCAGCGGGTGAGAGAACTGAGTGCTCTTCAGAAGGTCCTGAGTTCGGATCCCAGCAACCACATAGTAGCTCACAACCATCTGTAATGAGATCTGACGCCCTCTTCTGGTGCATCTGAAGACAGCCACAGTGAACTACACCAGAGTGAGCGGGGCCAGCAGAGGTCCTGAGTTCAATTCCCAGCAGCAGCACACATGATGGCTCACAGCCATCTGTACAGCTACAGTGTACTCATACACATAAAATAAATAAAAATAAATCTTTAAAACCCACAGCATTTGTGTGTGCACGTGTGTGTGTTCATGTACAAAGGGGGAGGGCCTTTATTTTAAAATGTCGAAACCAGGAAGTTGGTAAGAATGTTCCAGATTACAACAGATTAAAACAGTAACACCGATCACAGACCAGATCCAAGGGGAAAGCAACTTTGGGAAAGGAGCATTACTAACTCAACACACACACATGGAACCCAGGTGGAGACCCAGGAGCGGGACTGGAGTGCGCTCCCTGGAGCTGGAGTGCGCTGCTGGGACCGGCTTCACAGAACCAGGCTCTGCGGCCCCAGGGAACACTTTAGAGGGGGAAAAGGCCATGATGATCACAATTAGCTCTCAGATGGCCTGAGAAAAATTTTTATTTCCAAATAGAGCTGAAAACAAGGCCTGGGTCTCCTGCTCATTTGTTTGCATGGGCCCAGAAATAATTTTTTTTTTCTTTCTTTCTTGAAAATCCTTGAAGACTGAGGGTGTCCAGGGCAGTAGTAATGGTCACGTGGGACTCACTTCACTGAACCTCTGGGAGCAAACGTGTCCCAATACACTGCCTAGGGAGTTCTCGCAGCACCAAACTTAGCCTTTGGTCTGTGAGCTCATACATCCCATATCTCTTACTCCTCAAAAAACTTAACAAAATGACTTGAAAGGTCACCTCACTGTCTTCGACAGTGAACGACAAACACAGAACAACCACAGCAGCACACAAAGACAACACACTGCAGAGCCCCACGCAGTTCTGTTCTTCCTGCTCCCCACACTGCACCCCATGCAGAGGCCCAGCCACAGCACCATGGCCTCTGACACGAACAAAAAGCTCACTCTGAGAACAACCAAGAACGTGAGATTACCACGAGGTCCTAAAAGCAGCACTGGCCCAGTGTGAAGCCCGCTAAGTTGCCACATACTAGGAACATACAAACATGCACTCGACAGGTAATTCTGTGGTCTTGAGAAGCCATGTTGAGGGGTCACACCACACAGCATTTAGGTGCTGTGCATGGTCCAGACTCAGCGACAGTGGCCAGACTTAGAACATCCTCTAGGTGGCCTTAGGAGACAAGACTTGCAACAGCAATGATCACTTCTGTCACCTTGTCAAGCAGAAACTCAACAAGCAAGCCTGTTCTATGTGGCTGCCTTCTGTCTGGAGAACTGGACTGTGGAAGACGCTGTAGGTGAGAGGACCAGCCTACCCACACCACATGTCCTACATGACTTTCTAACTGGCACCTCGGAAGATTTCACAGGAAAAGGGTGTTCTTTTGGGATTGTTGACACAAAGGTTATCTAAGTCACAGTGAGACAGAGAAGTCATCTTCAAAATCCACCTACTTACTGCGAGCCCAGGACCGTCCTGGCAATTAACAATTCCTATCACCTACAACTGTCCTGTGAGAAGGCTCAGAACTCGCCTTACAAATTGCTCTTTTGAAGATCAAAGGGAAGCTGAATGTGTCTGTGTGTGCTCTCGATGAGACTGTAATTTAATGGAATTTTTAGAGAAGGCTTTGCTGGCAGTGCTTGGATGACAGCCCCGGGGCGGAGGATTCTGGGGAGCTTGGCCACTCTTCCCTTTGGAGCGTCTTCTCTGCCTTTAATTGGCACCTCATTAGAAATTAATGAAAATGACATCCTCTGTTCTTCCTGCTCTAGGCATTGAATGCTACAAAAAGGCCCATCACAATTCATAACACATTCAATTTATATAGCAATGGCTCTTAAGCATTATTTATGAGATGTGAATTTCTTGTCAGCAGTTAATAACCTGTACAGAATGGAAGGGGAATGGAAGAAAAGATGGAGAATATATAGAGAATGATTATTCTGCAGTGGAGAAGCCTTCTGTTTTAAGTTCAACTATGTCGAGCCTACCCTTTCAGTAATAATGCGTTTCCCTCTAACACCTTACAGGACAGTTCATATCTTCCCAGAATTCCATGTGTCCTCAAGGAGAGCGGCACACAGCACAGCCCACCTTTCCTAGAGGAATCAGAGCGGCAGCCAGGAGAGCAGCACAAAGCAGTTTGTCAGAGCCAGCCCCAGAGCGCATGTTCTCCTGCGGCCCTTCATCTGTAAGCAGTAGCAGGTGACAAGGCCGTCTTTCTGAGCTCATGGTCTAAGGCTCTCCATGAACCAGCGTGAACTCCAGCTCTCTAGAAGGATCCAGCTGAAGGGACTTTCATCTCAGAACTGGTCAGGAACTACCTGCTGTTACATGACTGAGAAAGAACTCAGGTCTACAGTGAACCCTACGTAGAGACCCAGCCTCCTGTCAGGGTGAGGATAACAGAGACTCTGAGCCCCAGTGAGCCCCAGTGAGCGGCACGGAGCCATCTGATAACTACTTCTTGACTCTTTTCAGCTGGGTGCTAAGACCCATGGAAACTCAGTGGTTTGCATCAAAGCTGCAGGGCAGATGTGGAGCCCTGGGTGTTCTAAACTGCCCCGTGAACTCCCTGGCCTACCTGAGGAGGAGAGGGAGCGTTAGCCACTGCAGAGGCAAGGCAGCAAGCACCCCATGGACCAACTGCTTCATCTCCCTCAGCATATCCTACATGCTGCCAAACACCCAGTCAGCACTGAAGAGGGCACAAGAATATTTCTATCTATTGTCTCTAACCGAGAGACAAGCGCTCTGTATAACAAGGGCAAGAGAGCTGACAGAATGCAGAGCTCAAGGCAGCACCCGCTCATCTCAACACAGAGCAAGAACCTGCAATCTCAGGGACCATACGGACCTGTCAGTAATGGAATGAAGCCACCAGACCCCAAAACTTCCTCAGCTAGCCAGAGAACTCTACCCTGCCTCACTGGGCCACACCGCGGGCTTTAGAGTCAGCTGAGTCTAAAATCCTGCAGTGTCTGCTCCCATTACCCAACTCTCATCTCTACTCACAATTCACAGCAGAAATGAATGCCACACCCCACCTCCCCATCCGCACAGCTGAAGGTATACCAGGGAGGGACAGTGACAAACATAGAGGAGTCATGCCAGGAACAGCTGTCCCAACCTAATTCCAAGAAGCCAGGCCACCCCATGGTCCCCTAGCTCCACAGCACAGATAGCTGAGGCACAGAGCAGGAAACGTTCGCTCGTCAGAAGTTCACAACTACACAGACAACTGTGCAGCCCTGGGCCAGTGCCCTCAATGCAGGACTGCCACAGCTCAACAGAGGCAAGCAGAGTTACCGTCCACGTCTTGGAATGGAAGGCGGAGAATTGAGAATTCCAGATGACAACTCTATTCCACAGACCATGGGACAGGAAAACTGTGAGCCTAAAATAATATAGCTACCAATTTGCCTTTGTGCAGTGAAGTCATGAAGAAAAGCAGAATTTGCCTGTTTTGTTTCAGTGTGTGCAAGACATAGTTTAGAAATCACATCCTTGCACAGAGTCCTAAGAGGCAACCCTGTGCTGAGCGACGGAGGAGGAAAGGTGATGTTGTGGCTACTTCAAGCTGGTCCCTCAGTGGATCCACAAGGGCTCCACAAGGAGAATGTCTAAATATATTAAAAGTTCTTCTAAGTGGATGTGGTCTGCAGTCTCATGGCGCACCTCACAGACTCTTGTTACTTTCTAGAGTCTTGGCTGGAGAGCAGCCATGTGTGAGTGGGAAAGGCTGCTGAGCCAGTGTGTATGAAACAGAACGGACCAGGACGGTGCCTTGGGTAGGGCGCTCACCACAGCGACAGGATCCCAGTTCCTGCTGCACCAGCTCCAGCTTGGTCTGGCACTGAAAGCACCGGCGCCGGCTCTTCTGCTTCGACCGGCTGCTCTCCTCAGGCCGCTCGGTGTTCTCTACTAGTCGCGGTCGTTTCACGGGTGAGGCCTCGCTCTCAGACTGTAAATCTGACCAAAACAAGACATATGGGGATCAGGATTGTTACCTGGCTGGGCAGACACAAGTCTCTCCAGTTAGTTCCTCACACTGCAGCCAAGTGACCCCAAGTCGTCCTGCCTCCCACACTGACAACCCTTCTCCAAGAAAATACCTCTTAAGAATCTGCACGGGTCCTGCACAACTGCCTGCACCCTCTCTTCCCTCTGAGTGCCCTAGCCATACCTGCCTCCTTGGCTGCCCTGGCCTCTGCTCTCAGAACCGCCCCGTTCTCTCCCCACAGCACTGCTCACCCAGGGCCACACAGAGCCTTTCTTAGTCTTTGCTCCAGTCAAATGTTCGACTAAGTCTTGTTCCTGGACTGAGCCATGTGGAGCACCTGTCCCTGTCCACGGTTAACCCAGTCCTCTCTTCTGCCTTACAGTCACCCCTGTGAGGAAGCATGCCCATGAGGGCTAGTCCTGTAACCTGACTAGACAGCAAACTAGGAGATCAGGACAGCACCCCCTGGCTATGCCTGTGAGGCCACTGAGACAGTCTTAACACTGCCTTAGTGGAGTCAAGCTAGAGACTGGGAAGTGGCCCAACTGCGCAAGGCAGGGTCTGGCTAGGAAGAGAGGTCACTGGGGTGTGTCAATTGGGGAGCTATCTTGCCCTGGACTCTTCCTGTCTACCAGGATGTGAGCACACTGAAGAGGGGAGCCCTGCGGTTTTCAATGGCCTCAAGAAGGCCATGTAAAGAAAGCACACCCTCCCCTCTGCATAAACTGGGACTTATGAAACCACAAGTAAGCTCACCCTAAGACCCTTGCCTGACACGGACTGGGATGGCGTGACCCTTGCCTGCTGGGTGTCTCTCACAGAATGAAAACCACGTGTCTTTAGCTCTTCTGGGGAGAGTGGCTGTTCACCTGATTAGCGATGAATGTGCCTCCCATGCTACAGTGGGCACTGGACGGATGGGCAAGTCCTCTCCTGCCAGTCCTTGCTCTCTACTTGAAGGGGGTTTTGGGAAGCTGGAGCATGCTGGGACATGTTGGCACAGGCTACTTCTGTGCCTTCCCCAGTGGTGCTGTGTGGAATGGGCAGTGTGTCCATAGCTCTGGCCCCCACCACCCAGGACAGATATCCCACCCCATTCTTCACAAGCACAGGTTCCGCTGTGCATCGCACACTACTCTCCAGCCGTGTGACATTTCCCCAACACAAACCTACTAAATAAGCCCTCCATGAAAACAACTGAAAGCAGTTCAGCATATTTCCCAGCTCTGCTAAACAAAGCTGTCCAGACCCAGTTAGTGTAGTGACTAAGGCCAACACACAGGCCAGCCCCACTCCTGCCTCCACAAGAGCAAAAAAACAACAATCTAAATGTAAATCATTACAAAACAGCTGGCCAAAAGGAATTCACCTTGCATGAGCCACACTGCTCTCCTGGGGGTCCTTTTCCACAAAAACAGCACTATTTGTGATAATAACCCTATTTAGATACCCAACAAAAACCCTCTACTGCATGTCCTAGTTGAAGTATCTCTTTTTAAAGTAATGCCCCTTAACAGGAGATAAGGGGTGTGGTGCATATGCAAAGGAGAGCAGTTGAAAACCTCTATTTTTTTTTAAAATTATTTTGAGGAGGGGAGGGGAGAGAGGAGAGGAGTGTATGTCGCCCATACCACAAGTACGTGGAAGGCCTCCGAGGCCAGGAGAATTACAGCAGTTACAAACCAGCTGGTTCTGGGAACTCAACTCCAGTCCTCTGAAGAGAAGGGGTTGTTCTTTATCTCTGAGCCTTCTCTCCACACTGAAAACTTTAACTCAGAAAGTAAAGGCAGACAGATCTCTAGAAGCTCAAGGTCATTTGGGTCTACATAGCAACTTGCAGGTCAGCTGGGCTACAAAGTGAGACCCTGCCAACTGAATGAATGAACAAGCAAAGCTAAACGTAGAGGCTGCACATGGTGCTAATGTATTTACAATGTAAAAAGAAAGAAAGACCCCTCAGACCATGGGCCCCTTTCACCCACGCTCTGCAAAAGCACAGAGCTGAAATTCAAAGCGTCTTTGAGGACTCTGGTCTCCTACGGTAGAGCCACACTTCCCGTTTCAGGTGTCAGTAATGCTGAAGAGAGGAGCCCTGCTGCATTCAAGGAACCAAGAAGGCAATATGAAGAAAAGCATTCACACTGCATGTCGCAGTGGCTAGGACCAAATTTCACGTCTGCATGGTCTTATTGCCAAGGTATCTTAACCATACCTGCTTTGGTGGAGTCCCTCTAAGTTAGGATGGTCCAGTTTGGACCTCCTCTTCTCTTAATTTCATCTAATCAGATCATGTGCCAACAATAATGCTAGGGAACAAATGTGCAGGGTCCAATGCTGAGCTTCCCTTTAGCCATTTAAACACTGAGAACATCTGTGCTCTTGTAGAAAACACAAAGGAGGGATTCTCAGACAACAGAGTCTATGGTAGGCTTCTGATTCTACCAGCAGTTTCTGGCTACAACAGACTGGCCATCCTTTATGACCACTGGCCTTAGCTGTTTCTCCAGGAGTCGGTGTCCTGGCTTCTGCATAAGGGGACAACCCCTCTATCTATGTGTGCAGCTGTGCTGTGGGCAGCAGTCTTCCCCTCCTCATGCTGTGGCCCCCAGGAATAAAATCATCCTGTTGCAAACATCTAACATACAGCGTGTCTGCCATGTGACCTTGGGAAAGGGCGTTTGACTTCCAAAGGGGTAGAAAGACCCACAGGCTGAGAACCATTGCTCTCCACCAAGATGACACAAAGATCCTCAGCATGGAGGCTCTGGAATACACTGACTTTTTCGGAACTCACTGATGGTCTCAGCCTAAATGGAAAGAAGCCCTAGTGTGGTCTAATGCTCCCTGGTATGAGGAAGAGGGACTGAAACTCGACACTGTCTGCTGCATGCAGACATCAGGAGGCTGGCTGCACTGGATGGCACTTCCTGGTGAAGCAAGTCATTCTCCAACATTTTTCTCACAGGTCAACTTGGTATTTTAATTAGAAGCTAATGAAATAAACAGAAGTCTGCAGGCTTAGCATCATGGCTATGGAAGAATTTTATATCTCCTCTGCTAATTATTTAATGAAACCTTGTGCCGTGGGGTAAATTACCTAAGTAAGAGAAACAGATGTCTATTGTACAGATTCTAATTACATAATAATGACCTAAATAATTCAACAATTCAATTATAAATTTTAAGTCAGTTTAAAAAAAAAAAAAAGACTCAGAAAAGACCTAAACATGAGTTAACAGTAAAACTCAAACCTTGATTACCTGCCTTGTGCTTCTAAATTTCAGCCCCTCTAACTTGTAGCATTTTTGGCTTGGGGATCAATGGCAGAAACCATCTGATTAATCAATTTGCATATGCTGAACTTGGGCGGTAAGGGTTAAATGTGGAGAGCAAGGTGAACAGAAATAACTCTCACACTTAGCTTTAACTGTCAGAAGAAAACGTCCCGGAAAGGAGCATGCTCATTAGCAGCAGGAGGAGCTGCATGCCAAGCCAGAAACAGTTCCCACCCCAGGAGTTAGGAGTGACTTCTAATTAAGGTCCTTCAGAAAGAGCCAGCAGAGCAGATTTTCCCAGTGAACTCCCTAGAGAACTACTCGGGCTGGGTATGCCCACACCACTGCACACCCATGCCAGGCTCAACATTGTAGACCCTCCTTCTCGGCCCGTGTTTAACAACGACAAAGACACCACGTGAGCCCTTATAGGAAACTTTCACCTATTTCACCTGTGTCCAATCTCTTGGTCTGAAGGCAGCCACTGCTCATCATGTGACAGAGGAAACAAGTGCAGTTTTTAAAAAACAAATGTCTACAGAGAGAAATTCCTCTAATTGGACTCTGCCAGCCAAGAGCAGACAGTAACTAGCACTGAGTCTTTCAAGTCAGGAATACATTTACAACGGCAGCCTGACGGCAACAAACAGGGCTGCTCCTTTTCAAACTGTTTGTCTCTGACAGAGATCCACGTTTGCTCCGTTCTGTCACTGTTCCTGTCTTTATTACTCATGTTCTCTCCTGAAATTTTCCAAATGAATTGTGTCAGGCCTGTCAAAGCCCGCATCCTGTCTCTCTTACTCTCCTGGCACCATGCAGCTGGCAGCCCAGGCCCACCCCAGGCTGCTAACAGTAGCTGTGGCCTGCTGACATCTCAGGGGGGCTCACACCCTCTGCTCCAGCCTGCCTGCAGCACAGAATCCCAAAGCCAGAGACAACATGCAGCAAAAAAGAACCCCCACCCCCTCACACGCCCTCACACCTTCACAGCCCAGAAACAGAGGAGCCTGCCTAGTCTCTGCTCGGTGGCAGCTTTGAGGTACTCAATCAGGTTTTTTAGACCTATCCCAGTCTCTTGACAGATTGACATTTATGATCCCAACAGCCTGTGCAGACATCAGTAAGAGCAATAATTAATGAACCCTCACACATCACTGCTGTCTCTCCCTCCACCATTTACAGGAGCTTAAGCCGCTAAAAACCTCTGTCCACGAAAACCACCAGCCTCTCCCTGGAAAAACTGATAAAAGCGACTTGAAAAGGGCCTGTTCACAGGAGAAGCCTGCGCTCTGCTCTTGGAGCATGTGGGGGATTAGACTCACCTTCTCCTGGCATTTCAAAAAGAAAGAAAGAAAACCCAAAACCTTCAAGACAGTGAGCTCCCTCATTATCCGTTAAAAATTTATTTTTGCACTTACTTCAAATGGGATTTTCCTTTTCTTTCTTTCTTTTTTTTTGGTTTTTCGAGACAGGGTTTCTCTGTGTAGCCCTGGCTGTCCTGGAACTCACTCTGTAGACCAGGCTGGCCTCCAACTCAGAAATCCACCTGCCTCTGCCTCTTCTTTTCTTTCCTGTATTTCTAATGACCCTGGAATAATTTCAGAATAGCAAACATTGCATGGATAAACTAAGATTCTAGAGGCTGGTGACTGAAACCTTGTGAAGAATGCTAGATGCCAGTCCTAGGTCATACCCACCTAATATCCAACTGTCGAAGCCCCCTTGGGCAGCACAATTAAGCCACTAACCCCGCCCACCTTCCAACCGCAGACTCCTCACTCAAGCTATTTTCTCGGGGTGGCTTCCCATGTTCTTAGGTACACAAGGCCGGGCTCATCCTTCCACAGACCTCTGACTCTTCTCCATGCTGGTAAAGGAAGATGGGGAAGTTGGGTGGGGGAGCACCAAGAGACTTTCTAGAATGCACCAAGCTTTTGAGGGTCTTTCTGCTCTTGGGATACTCAAAAACCAAACACATCAGAAATCTTCTAGAGAATATATGCTCTCATCTAACTGTCATCATGGTAGCAATGTAGAAACGCCTTATTATCCACACCGCTGAACCTAGCACTGTGTAAGAGTCTCTTGACTAGAAGACAGTGCGATGAGCAGCAGCACATAAGACTTTAGATATCTTTGTTAGTTTTCCTATGGAATGTGACACATCCCAATTCATTCTTCTTATGAACATATATACTGATACTATCATTAACTTTTAAGAAAGGAGATTTTTAATTGCATACTTCTCTAATGCATATTCAAAACTAAAACCATAAAACTTTCTCTAGGCACCCAACAAGCCCATCCATATCTAGCACAGGAAGGGTAGTACCCTGAGATCAGCCCAGGTCCTCCCCCTCCACAGTACCTGACACACACTGGACATTTGGAGAAGGTCGCCTATGCCTTGGCAAGGAGTAGATGTTTAACAGACTACAAGGCGACCTTACTAGTACTGCCTCCTCCTGCTCTCCTCCAGCCTGACTGCTCCTGTGACTGATGCCCAACACAGAGCCATGCACATCACTCCTCTAAACATCCACTTTTGTGTAGCCCGTGGGAAGACTGCCTTCCCCACCCCACCCCACTGTGGTATTGATAATAATGGCTATTAAAACAAGTATTCAGCCGGGCGGTGGTGGCGCACGCCTTTAATCCCAGCACTTGGGAGGCAGAGGCAGGGGGATTTCTGAGTTCAAGGCCAGCCTGGTCTACAGATTGAGTTCCAGGACAGCCAAGGCTACACAGAGAAACCCTGTCTTGAAAAATCAAAACCAAACCAAAACAAAAAAAAGCAAAACAAAAAACCAAGCATCCATTGTGAAGTAGCTCAAGTGGCTGTTTTTTTAAATTAAGGGATCTCTTATATTAAGGACATAAACAAAAGGTAACGAAGCTTATTCTTGACAATAATTCCGATCTCGTTTAGTAACAGCCCAGTTTATCTGAACTGTGTAACTAATGACCATCTATGCAGGGCCATGGCAGTGTCTACTCTATGTACAATCTCCTCATAAATGGATACTGAGTAGAGCGCTAACAACACACAAAATAAGAAACCCACCCTTAAGAGTGAACAGAGTTGACGGGGGGAGAAATGAAAGACCAGGAAAGACATCTCCGGAGCTACCCTTCCATGTGATTAGGAGGCAGGTGGCTGTGGTCCCACCCGTGTCAGTCACTCTGCTATCTGCTGTCACGCCCACTTACTGCACGCCATCCAGTGAGCAGTCACTCATCTACCCCCTCTCTACCGCAAGATCCCAGTGGACCATTCCACACCGTGAAGGCACTTAGAGAACACTCTCTGCTAGGTCGTATAACTGCTGTTGCTATCCCAACCAAACTGGACTGCTGGTGTTATCTATGAAGTGTTTGTGAGATGATCGAGCTGCCACTGCTGACCTGGGAACTGAACTGCCGACTTCCAGACAATACAGATGGGAGTTGCTCCAAAGAACCTTTCTTCCTCCTCCACCCCCGTATCCTTTCTTTTCCACTACCAATGGTGGGTGGTGGGCTAAAAGGAAGATTAAAGCATCTGAGAACCATCATTAAAAATAGGATTTCAAAAAAAATTACAGCTACATAGTCCTTTTTACACAGTAAAAAAGGACTTTTTACACAGAAATAATATTTCATGTACTCTTCACCCACTTCCCCACACCAGGCAACTTATGTTAGATGGGTGTTTTCAAGCCATGAAACCCCTCCATCACCACAAGAATCCTTATAGTGTATGTCTGCTGTCTTTCTTACAGAATTTCTCTATGCTGCTAAAATGAGCACAAGTTCAGGTGCTGGGAGCACAGGCTTAAGTACTCCAGCTGGAGTACCTGCTCCTTTAGATCCATGCCACCTTCTTCCAAGTCCTTGTTTGTTCTGCCATAGTCACTTTCTGTCCTCCATTTCTATACCTCAGTTATCTCAAGAATGCTTCCAGACAGATACACATGTACAGGGACATAGAAACAGAACCACACATCATGGAACCTTCTGCCAATGCAATATTTTTGTTTTGTTTGAAGACAGGGTCTTACTGTGTAGTCCTGGCTGGCCTGAAACGTGCTACATAGACCAGTCTGGCCTAAATTTACAGAGATTCTTCCATGCCTACCTCCTTAGTAGTGCTGCAATTGGAGATGTGTGTTACCACGCATGGCTTTTCCAACTTTTTTGCTTTTTTTGTTTTTTCGAGACAGGGTTCCTCTGTGTAGCCCTGGCTGTCCTGGAACTCACTCTGTAGACCAGGCTGGCCTCAAACTCAGAAATCCGCCAGTTTCTGCCTTCCAAGTGCTGGGATTAAAGGAGTGCGCCACCACTGCCCAGCGCCAACCTAATTTTTAAAACCATTCATCAAAGTAGGCAGATGTATGAGTAGAGAGGCTCCCTTTGTTAAGTTTCTGCAATAACAGCAATGAATGCTAGCAAAGTACATACTATCAACACATGCCTTCTAAACATTTCACATATGTCAACTCAATCTCTGCAAGGCCACATGGGAGGAATTATTATTTCTGATTCTCACAGATGGGGACACCAACACGGAGGGGGAAGGAACTTCCGGGCTCTCAGCTGGAACTCTGCAATGCTGGATTGTGAGCCAGGGAAACCTGCCTCTAACCCTGATGTTATCCCCACTGTGGTCGGCACAGCTGAAGACTATTTCTGCTCTTCCATAGACTTCCGGATCACCAGGGGGATGTGCTGCTTCTACTCTCTACACATACAGGCACAGTGGTCCCTACAACGAGGGAGGGAAGAAGCGCTGGCCCACAAGCTGAAATGGACACAAAGCTCCTCTCATTGCTGCAGACCCTGATCACAACCATCACCAACGTTCCTGAGACAGATGTCTGTCAAGCAACTTCATTCACTGCTCTTGGAATATGATTTGGATATGTTTATCTCATACCTGCCAATTAATAACTCTCTGGATTTCTGTAGTTACAGCAATTTAATATATATAAAACCATCTTTATCCTACCACATATACAAGGTGTGGTAACTGGTGCTATGATATTTTGGGCTTAATACTGGATTTCCTTTATCATCATGTTACTGTGGGAAAATCCATAATCAGTCTTTACTGATTACTTGTACGATACAAACAGCTCAGGACCAAGTTAGGTAACTTCATTTGAAATTCTATTTTTTTTTTCTTTTTTTTTTGGTTTTTCGAGACAGGGTTTCTCTGTGTAGCCTTGGCTGTCCTGGAACTCACTCTGTAGACCAGGCTGGTCTCGAACTCAGAAGTCCACCTGCCTCTACCTCCCAAGTGCTAGGATTAAAGGCGTGTGCCACCACCGCCCAGCCTTGAAATTCTACTTTAATAATCAGAAAAGGCAAAACAACTCAGCCAAGTTGTCCATGGGCCTCCCACGACTAGTCAAAGGCTTGTTCTCAGCTCTCTGACAGCTTCTTCCAGCTTATATGCCAAATGGCCTTTGTAGTGGCTATTCCTGGTTGTCAATTTGACTATATCTGAAATGAACTACAATCCAGAATTAGAAGGCTCACCTGTGGCCCTAATCTGGAGGATGAGAGATACAAGTTTCCAACCTGAATCTTGGCATGGAGATCTTGAGGCAATAGTGGCTATGAATCCCAGAAAATTAAGACAGGAAGATCTATCTACGAGTTCAAGGTCATCTGGGATTAAAGGTATGGAGGCACACACCTTTAATCTGGGCCACACCTTTTGCTGGAGACCTATATAAGGACATTGGAAGAAGGAAGGCTGGCTCTGCTTCGCCTGCTTGCCTTCTGGGACTGAGCAACTGCTAGATCCTTCGACTTCCACTCACAGCTGCTGCCGACCATTGTTGGGAGTTGGACTACAGACTGTAAGTCATCAATAAATTCCTTTACTACATAGAGACTACCACAAATTCTATGACTCTAGAGAACCCTGACTAATACAAAATTGGTACCAGGAGTGGGGTATTCCTGTGACAACCTGACCATGTTTTGGGGAGGACTGTGGAAGGACTTTGGAACTTTGAGCTTAAAAGAGCCACTGATTGTTAAAAACTCTATGGAATGTTCTGTAGGAGCTTGGAAGATCATGTTGAGAACATTGCAGAGATGGAGGCCTGGCTTGTGAAATTTCAGAGAGAAGATTAAAGACTCTTATCAGGGCCATGTTGTTTTGATTGTGAAGATTCTGTGGTTCTGGTTAGCTGGGGCTGAAGTATCAGCGTGATTAACAAGATACCAGAACAACTAAAGCAAAAACTTTGCATTACTGGGACTATTGATGCTGGTTAGCTGGAGCTAAGAAATTAGTGGTGATTAAGAAGAGACAAGCATCACTGAGGTGACATCTTCTGGGAAGTGTTTTCTGAGAGCACAAAGAGGCTGTGTTCCAGAGATAGCCAAGGTTGTACCTTGTGCTGCAGCAGGACTTGGTAATGTGTAAGTACCCAGGTGGTACTGGTTTTGAAGGCATGAAGGGGTCATGAAGAGCAGCTGAGGCTCGGCACTGTGAGAGGCCATGGAAGGCCATTGGTGAAGGGGCAGCCTCAGTTTGCAATTGATTGCCCAGGACTGAAGGGGTCATGCAAAGGAGTTGAGGCTTGGCACAATGAAGAGAGCCTATGAGAGGCTATTGGTGAAGCCTAGTTACAGCAGAAGACAGCAGTGTTTTGGAAATGTCAATACCATACAATGACCACCAAGAACAGCAGCAGCAGTAGAGTACAGGCATCTGGAGCCTAAAAGACAAGATGTATGCTACAAAGGGCAGAACTGGAGAAGTGACCAAAGCCTTTAGAGGAGCCCAGAAGATTGTGAGTTGGATCCCAGACATTGGTTTTGCTTTTGATTGTGACTGTGCCCTGATATTTTTCCCTCTTGAAGGAAGAAAGTATTTTAGTGGAGCCCACAGTTAAGAGACCTTGAATTTTAAAAGATATTGGACATTTTAAATTGATTGAACTTTTAATATGTAAAGACTGTGGGACTTTAGATCTTGGGGATGAATAAGAAAGTAAGAGTTGAGGCTTAATCGTGATGCGTTTGTGTGTCAAGTTGACAAGGGGTCAATTGTACTGGCTGGTTTTGTTTGTCAACTTGACACAGGCTGGAGTTATCACAGAGAAGGGAGTTTCAGTTGGGGAAGTGCCTCCATGAGATCCAGCTGTGGGCATTTTCTTAATTAGTGATCAAGGGGGTAGGGCCTCTTGTGGGTGGTGCCATCCCTAGGCTGGAAGTCTTGGGTTCTATAAGAGAGCAGGCTGAGCAAGCCAGAAGAAGCAAGCCAGTAAGGAACATCTCTCCATGGCCTCTGCATCAGCTCCTGCTTCCTGACCTGCTTGAGTTCCAGTCCTGACTTCCTTGGTGATGAACAGCAATGTGGAAGTGTGAGCTGAATCAACCCTTTCCTCACCAACTTGCTTCTTGGTCATGATGTTTGTGCAGAAATAGAAACCCTGACCAAGACAGACGACAAGAGAGGGAAAGAGAACTGAAACTCAAGGAGCTGGGGCAATTATTCAGTTGAGCGTTTGCCTAGCACAAACAAAGCTATGGGTTTGATCCCCATTACTGCATGAACCAGGCATGGTGAACACATCTGTAACCTTGACACTCAGTTCAGCCTCAGCTATGCAGTGAGCCTGAGACAAACCAGGGTCACATGACATCCTGTTTATCGGGGCAGGGGTGGGCCGGAGATGGCTTGGCAGTTGTGAGCACTGGGGTGCTCTTGCAGAAAACCCAGGGTCAATTCCTGGCATCCAATGGTGGCTCACAACTGTCTGTAACTCCAGGTCCTAAAGATCTGACACCATTTTCCAGTCTCCTCGGGTACCAGGAAAGCATGTGGTACACAGACCTACATGCAGACAAGACAACTCATAGATATCAAATATTTTTTTCTTAAAAAAATTAAAGATACACTCAAGAAAGCTGGGCACGGTGGCCCAAGTTTAGAATCCCAACACTCAGGAAGTAGAGGGAGAAGGGGAAAGGGAGGGAGGAGGAAGGGAGGAAGGAAGAAAGAAAGGAAGGAGGGAGGGAAGAGAAAGGGAGGGAGGAAGGAAACCCCCGAGAGAAACTATCACTACTTGTGAGCTGCATGCCCTCTAACCCACCCTCAAATACAAATCAAGGATGAGGATGAAAACCCCAAATCTGGACTCACAAGAAGAACAGTCTCGCATTTCTGATCTGCTCTCTCCTGCCTTCATGTCACAGGGACACATCCACATGCTCATTTTCATGCCATTATATACAGGACGGATGACACTGTTTGCATTAGATTTCATAAAATGCAAATTTAAGGGTTAAACTTCCTAAAACTGTGGAGTAAATCTATGCCCCAAGTCCATTAAGTCTGTAGGTTTTCATGATAGAGCTGCATTTTCTAACCATTTCAGACAGTGGGAAACCCTGATAACTACAGTGAGGGTTCCTTACTTCTGTCTAACATTTGGAGAGAGTTAGAGGAGAAAGACAGAAGCAGCTGCCTTCAAAAGGCTATCCTCTAGGACCCTGGTCTCCAAAGCACCAATGACTCGCCCGGGAGTGAGCCTAGGCTGACAAGCTGTCCTTTAGGTAGAAATACAACTGTATGAGTGGGGTAGGGAAACAGATGAAGATAAACAGAATATTATTTAAGTTATTTTTAAAATCATAAATAATACTCAAGGTCAAGAACTTTCACTCACGCTATCCTTCCTTGGAGTACTTTTTAAATCTTCAGTTGTTTCACCTATCTGACTCACAATGCCAGCTTCCAGGAAGGGACAACATTAGCTACATTGCTAGCTACACAGATGCGCAACAGCAACAATGAAGGAAGAAGACTAGACAAGGGGGAGGGAGGGAGGCAAGTTCCTCAGGATGGCAATCCTGCCATGAGGAACGCGCATCCATGGATGTGTGCTACTGGTTTAATGAAAGGGAAAATGTTTGAACATTTTTACTTTGCAGTTTAAAGAAAATCAGTTTGAATGCATGACTGAGTGGATGCTAAAATTAAACAGTTGATTTGTTTTTAAACTATTTTTGTTCCCAGTTTAGCATTGAGCTTAATTCAGCTCCTCTTCTGAACTATCACTTAGCTTCTTTTACCTCAAATCTAGTCTTTGGTTCATTACTGTCACGGCAAATCCTTAAGCCTATAAATAATAAGCAAGGTGCCACATTTTAACAGCGTCTGATGTGAGTCTCCAGGGACCCTAACTGCAAACTTCTCCCCGACACTGTAACCTCTTCTCAGCCAGCGCCAAGGCATCTGGTATCCATCCTCAGGGTTGCACCCATGAGGAGCACTACCAAGAGTGCCCAGGGTTTAGGAGAGCTGTTGCACCCATGAGGAGCAATACCAAGAGTGCCCAGGGTTTAAGAGAGCTGCAGAAAGCCGCCTTAGAATAAAAGCAAAGCACACGTTTGTACAGGAGCAGGAAGCAGCCCAATCTGTAAAGAGAGTTGCTGGATCATTACAAGAGGGGAGCTAATAAATTGTGAAAATTGTCTGTCATGCATATCTGAGACATAAGCGGACCAAGTGCCTAACACTTTAACCTCACCTCTGATGAATGATTTATCAAGATGTCTGAAAAGACAACATACTAAAAATACTATGTACTACATTAAACTTAAATTTTAAGTTCTGAAAACTGCCATATAAGACTGAGTCTTGGCTTTAAGAATTAGACATTAAAGATTTTGTATAAAACACTACTGTCTACAACTTACTCAAATAGTAGGAGATATCTAAATACATGTGTAGAAAGAAACATGCAGAAGCTGAGTACACATGGTAAAAAAAAAAAACCTACCTCTGAAGAATTGTATGAGAGGTACCACCTCCTAACCTTTCTGGTAAGGCTGAAATTGTGTTCAGAAAGGAAATCCCACATGTAATTATATTCCAGAGTATCCAAGCTTGCCGATGACTGGCCAGAGAGCCTTCTGACTCCTTCCCAGAAACACTGGCCCCACTCAAGGTCTGATGGGAAAATTCTGACGTTTGGTTGGAACTGATAATCAACAGGGAGGTTGAAGCTCATACCTTTCCAGGCTCTGAAGCCAACTCTTACGTGTAAGTATTCCTTACGATTTGTCACAGACTTTGACATGTCACTCCTAGTCTATATCCTCCCAAACTCAGTAGGATCTGTTTTTAATTGTGTCAATTACTGCTATTCTAAGAAGGAGGAAAGTCAAGACTTTAAATGTAATTTTACTCTTCTACAAATGCATTTATCTATTAGATACTGAAAAAGCTTTCGACAAAAGCCAGCACCCCTTCATGTTAAAAGTCTTGGAGAGATCAGGATACAACGTGCATACCTAAACACAATAAAGGCAATATACAGCAAGCCAATAGCCAAAATCAAATTAAATGGAAAGAAACTTAAAAGCAATTCCACTAAAATCAGGGACAAGACAAAGCTGCTCTCTGCAGCTATTCAATATACTGTTGGAAGTTCTAGCTAGAGCAATAAGACAAGTAAAGGAGATCAAGGGCATACAATCTGGAAAGGAAGACACCACGGTATCTCTATTTGAAGATGATATGATAGCATACATAAATGACCCTAAAAATCCTATCAGGGAACTCCTACCATTGATATACAACTTTAGCCAAGTGGCTAGATACAAAATTAACTCAAAGGGAAGGAAGGAAGAGAAGGAGGGAGGGAGGGAGGGAGGGAAGGAGGGAAGGAAGGAAGAAAAAGGAAAGGAAAGGAAAGGAAAGGAAAGGAAAGGAAAGGAAAGGAAAGGAAAGGAAAGGAAAGGAAAGGAAAGGAAAGGAAACTATAAATGGGGCGATTCTTTTTCTTAAAGTTTTTACTTGGAGACCTCATAGAAAAAACCTTAAAGTACACGTCCCTCTCCTCCTTCTTCACCCTCACCCTCAACAGAACCCACACCAATCTCCTCATAATCCTTCTCTAGGGTAGCCATGTCCTTACCCTCCTCCATGCCCTCACCCACATACCAGTGCACAAAGGCATGCATGGCACACACAGATCAAACTTGTGATCTAGGCGAGCCCAGGCCTCAGCAATGGCTGTGGTGTTGCTCAGCATGCACACAGCTCTCTGGACCTTGGCCAGGTCATCACCAGGTGCCACAGTGGGAGGCTGGTAATTAATGCCAACCTTGAAGCCAGTGGGGTACCAGTCCATAAGCTGGATGCTGCTCTTGGTGTTGGTGGTGGCAATGGCAGTATTGATATCTTTGGGAACCACGTCACCATGGTACAGCAGGCAGCAAGCCATGTATTTACCATGACATAGGCCACACTTCACCCTCTGGTGAGATGGCTCAAGGCAGGCTCTGGTGATCTCGGCTATAGAAACCTGCTCCTGGAAGGCTTGCTCAGCAGAGATGGCAGGAGAATAAGTGGCCAGAGGGAAGTGGATATGAGGGTAGGCCACCAGGCTGGTCTGGAATTCTGTCAGAACAACATTCAGGGCCCCATCAAATCTGAGGGAAGCAGTGATGGAAGACACTAATCAGGCTACTAAGGCGACGAAGGTGAGTGTACGTTGGGCACTCAGTATTGAGGTTTCTAGGGCAGATGTCACAGATGGCCTCACTGTGTATCATGAAGGCACAATCGGAGTGTTCCAGGGTGGTGTGGGTGGTGAGGTGAACCCAGAGCCAGTTCCCTTGCCAAAGCTATAGAAAACCAAAAAGCCCCAAAGACCTGTGCTGTGATTAGCCAGTTTGCAAATTCTGTCCAATACAAGGCCATTGACCTCCTTGCCAATAGTGTAGAGGCTGTGGGCACAGTTACTGGCAGCATGTTCTTGGCCTGTGATGAGCTGCTCAGGGTGAAGAGCTGGTGGTAGGTGCCAGTGTGAACTTTATCAGTAACTGTGGCTTCCAGGTCAACAAAAACTGCCCAAGGCACATGCTTGCCAGTGCCTGCCTCACTGAGGACAGTGATGAAGGGGTCCTCTTTCCCCCATGGTCTCTGGCCATCAGGCTGGATGCCATGTTTCAGGCAGCAGAGCTTCCAGCAGGCACTGCCAATCTGGATACCAGCCTGACCAACGTGGACAGAGTAGTTAGAAGTCGAAGGAGACAGAAGCAGACACAAGGTCTGGCTACTGTTTCTGACAGCTAAGAGTCGAGGTTAGTAACGCAGTGAGGTTGTAGATGTCATTTGAAAAGGGACTGTGGGCAAGGCATTCCTAGAAACAATGGTTTTTCTAGAGATAATCCAAAAAGAAGGCCCCAGTCTTCTGGATGGAATATATAATAAGATGTGGCAAAGGCAGGCATTGGACTAATGAATGCAGATTAACAAGGGACAGGCAAAATAACCCTCTTGGGACCAGGGAAACTCACGCACAGAGCCATGAAGAGATGCAATGCCTACGAATGTAATCATGGACAGAACAGCTTCAACAGGTAAAACGAAAAATTCAGGAGAGACCAGAAAACAAGTACTCTGGCAAATGCTATAAATGATCAGAGGTCAAGGCTAAAAGTATAAATAAATGGCATTGAAATTAAAGGGTTAGTAAACATAGGAGCAGATGTAACAATAATTTCACCAAAATCTTGGGATTCAGATTGGCCTCTTCAGGAGATAAATACTATAATTACATATTAGAAGTTATGGCTATTATCAAGATACCTGTACAAATTAAAACTGACAATGCTCCAGCATATGTTTTTAGTAAAAGGAAGCAGTTTCTTGCATATTACAACATAAAACATATTACAGACATACCACACAATTCTACAGGACAAGCAGTTACAGAAAGATCTAACCACACTTTAAAAAATATGCTTAATAAACAGAAAGGGGTAATAAAGACCCCCAGAGACAGATTACACAGAGCTTTATTAACTTTAAATTTTTAAATGCTAATAAGAAAGAAACAGCCAGGCAGTGGTGGCACACGCCTTTAATCCCAGCACTTGGGAGGCAGAGGCAGGCGGATTTCTGAGTTTGAGGCCAGCCTGGTCTACAGAGTGAGTTCCAGAACAGCTGGGGCTATACAGAGAAACCCTGTCTTGGAAAACAGACAAAAAAGAAAAAAAAGAAATAGCAGCTCTGGAGAGACACTGGATAATAGAAAACACTGCTGAATTAAATCACCCTGTGTATTGTGAACATGTGCTGACCTCGGAATGGAACCTGGGTACCTGTGAAGGAGAGGCTTCATCTTTGTTCCCACAGTAAAAGAAAGCTATGTCTACCATCAAAATCGATGAAAGGTTAGGTTCAAACAGGAGAGACCTCCTGACTAAGGACAGGCAATGCTTCATCAGATAGCCTGTCATTCAGTATTAACTAACTTATAAAGACTTAACAAATGCCTTTCATTTGATCAGGCATGAAAAAATAAAAACAAAAAAATACTAATATTTACAAATGATAATTTACCAAAAGCACATTTGCTTTACTGGTGTGAAATGAAAACTGGGTATTTTTAAACGACTTGTCTTAATTTCATGTTAGAATATTAGACATGAATGGCCACATGGCCCAAGCCATCTTTGACATTACCTTTTGAATTTTCTTCTTAGACAACAAGCCACATTTACAGAGTATTATAGAAGCCCTACAGGGTTACCAGGAAGGCGGCACATTTCCAGAGGGCACAGAGGCAGCTTCTGCAAACGTCAGTAAGCTCATCTGTGCATGCAACCCTGACCAACACTGAGCCAAATGATATGGGCTTGGCCTAAAGCCACTTGTGTTGTATTCATTTGGGCCCCCAAAACTGTTTACATGAGAATCCACGGGTAAGACACTGAGGGACCCTACTCACAGTTGATTGGTAAATAAAGGGCTGGGACGTTGAGGATTCCTGTGCAAGAGACAGGGAGGAAGGGAGGAAGGGGGAGATCCGCCATGCCGGGAGAAGGAAGAGAGCCACTGTGCCGGAGAAGGTGTAGGAAAGAGCATAGCCACTATGTAGGAGCCAGGGCAGGAAGCATGGCACACAGGCTTTAGGAAGCATGGCACACAGGCTTTAGGAAGCATGGCACACAGGCTTTAGGAAGCATGGCACACAGGCTTTAGTAAGCACGGCACACAGGCTTTAGGAAGCACGGCACACAGGCTTTAGGAAGCACGGTACACAGGCTTTAGTAAGCATGGCACACAGGCTTTAGTAAGCATGGCACACAGGCTTTAGGAAGCATGGCACACAGGCTTTAGGAAGCATGGCACACAGGCTTTAGGAAGCATGGCACACAGGCTTTAGGAAGCATGGTACACAGGCTTTAGTAAGCATGGTACACAGGCTTTAGGAAGCATGGTACACAGGCTTTAGGAAGCATGGTACACAGGCTTTAGGAAGCATGGTACACAGGCTTTAGTAAGCATGGTACACAGGCTTTAGGAAGCATGGTACACAGGCTTTAGTAAGTAATAACTGAAACATCAGAGGGAGGGGGTCAGCCACATGGACACTAGGAAGTGACTCAGCCACTGAGCTGTTCAAGGCATATCAAATGTAAAAGCTCTATGTGTATGCGTGTGTTTGAGTACTTCATTCTGGAACCCTGAACACTGGGGGGATGTAGCAAGGATCGCCACTGCTGGGATCAATTTAAGTAGACTTAATTGGAAACTGCTATATACCCTAATTATAGACATCATATTTATTGGTGAACTTAAGCCAATAAGCTCATCTCTGTGCATGCAACCCTGGTAACTAGGGACTCTTCATAAAGCAAGAAGTCCACCAACTTCTTCATGGCTTCTACTGCAAATGCATTCCAGAGAATAAATGCTGTCTCTTTGCAAAACCAACCTGGACATTTTACAAGGCATGAAGAACTTTACACTCAGTGACTGCCAACCACCCCTAAAGTCAGAAGGGCACCCTTACAATAAGGGCCTGGATCCATTCAAAGGCAGGGTCCTTCGCAGGCTTTGCCAGGGAAGACAAGGTACCTGAATTCCTTCATGACCAAGCTGTGGTAGCAAAGGGGCCGTGCCTTCTGCACTGAGGAAATAGCTCAACCTGTCTACACTGTTCACCCGTCTCACAAAAGATGCACCGACTGAACTGTGGGGACCAATAGAATGGTCATAGAATTTGGCTAATACATGGTTTACTGATGGTTCATCAACTACTGATGGGACCAAAACTAATAGAAAACTTGGCAACCTATAGACCGGGGGATGGAATGGCCAACACTGAGGAAGTACTGACAAAATCAGTGTAGAACATTGGCTGAAGGAGGTCAGCTGGGTGCTCTCTCCGCCTCTCTTGAGCTAGCAGACTTTCATCCCAGCATGTGACTCATAAGCATAGTAAAACTGAATGACTAAGATATAGTTAAAAAACAAAATTTGGCGCCCGACATGGAGTATGACCACATGAACAGAGAAATCACACCAGCTGCGAACAAATTAATAAGTCATCAGAATTGGAAAATCCTCAGTTAAATAATATTAAAAGGGAAAATCTTTCCCATATGAATAATGAGAAATATAATATTGGGCATTAGGACTCCATATAACGCTACTTTAGATGGCTTGAAAATAAAAGCACAAAATGAAAAGATAAATGACTTAATTGAGATTGGCATAATACTGGGTATAATTACTATCAGTCTGGTAGTTCATTTTATCCTTATTAGACACAGTTGTTTTTTGTGCCAAATAAGAAAAGTAGATTGATAAGAGACAAGTCTCAGAAAGACTTATAGATGAAAATAAGAAAAACACTCAGACACAGGTGGAGGAATGAAGACAAGAATCGACCAGTCGGCTGCATAAGGACACTGAAGAGGGGTGACCCAAGGCTGTTAGAAAACCCGCCTTAGTTACTATGCAAGGACTACCTGTACACATCGGGCACCCCAAGGTTATGAAGAAGTTAAATCCTATAGAAATATTGGATTTGAGGTGATTTAAGGGAAACAGTCATTTCATATGGCATGCATTTGCCCAATGTGAAGCAGATATTAAATTCATGGGAAACTCAGAACAGATATATTCTCCCAAGACTGGAAAGATTTGGCAACACCAGTATTGGCTTCAATCCTCAGTTACAATGGCCAACAATGTAGGGAATAGGAAGCCCCATAGAACAGTGAACTAGGGCTAGAAGGACCAAGACTCCTAGGATCAGCTGCTAGGTGAAGGTCAATATAGTTAGTTACAAATCCAGCTTCATCCTGACGATGATGCCTTGGCACTATGTCACTAGCATCTTTACACACTTGGACAAGGTTTATGAATCAGGAAAGAGGGCTGAATCATTTACTAAAATTATACAAGGTCTCGAAAAAGCCTTTACTTTTTTTGCAAAGCATGACTTGAGCTGTAAATAGAACAGGATCAGATTCAGAAGTCAGACAAATATTAATCAAATCTTTAGCTTTTGAAAATGCTAATTCAGAATGCAAAGGGGTGATAAGACCTGTACCAATGCATGAACTGATTAGAAATACAGCTGATATTGGATCTTATGTTTATGATGCTACTCTGATAGAAATAACTTTAAAAGTTTTAAGAAAAAAAATCAAATGGATAATTTGATTTTTTACCTTGTTTTTTCTTGTTCATTCATTCATTCATTCTATACCCTGATCATGGATCCTCTTCCCCCATCGAGAAGAAGCCAATTACAGAACTACCAGTCTGTGGCAGGCTAGAAGCAACTGCTACGCCAGACACCATCATTTCAGCTGCTACTACATACATTTCCCTCCTACCATCCATCTTCTAAAGCCACCATATATTTCAAACCATGCCATTCAAACTATGATGTAACAACATTATCTTTGAAGAGTTCAACAGTTTTCTAGGAAAAAAAAAAGCAGCAGTCACCAGTACACTTTCTATCCAGTGAACACGCGCCCACAGTCATAGAAAAAGCCAGTACACTCTCTATCCAGTGAACACGCGCCCACAGTCATAGAAAAAGCCAGTACACTTTCTATCCAGTGAACACGCGCCCACAGTCATAGAAAAAGCTAGTACACTTTCTATCCAGTGAACACGCGCCCACAGTCATAGAAAAAGCTAGTACACTTTCTATCCAGTGAACACACACCCACAGTCATAGAAAAAGCTATCAAGATCGCGTTACAGACTCTGCCCTGAGTTAACAGAAAATGGACACACTGAGCTCAATGTCCTCCTTCTAGCTTATACATGTATACATTTTTAATAAGTTCTGAAAGGGTAGATGAATGTAGGAAATGTATAACAGGTAACTAATTCCCCAGTCTGTAGAACTAATAGAGATGTGGTTTATTTAAAATTCTGAATTGCGGTTCTGTTATTTCGGAATGGCTTTCTGAAACTGTGGGTGGATACTGGTAATGAAACAGAGACTTCAGAACGGCAGGGAGCATAAGGGCAAATAAGCTTTTATATCAAAGTATGTGAATGTATACCAAAAATAATTATCCATGCAGAGTGGGCGGCTGGTTAACGGAGTCCACAGAGGCACTTGGCTGCTCAGGTAACTAATCACAAGATGAGGTCCCCCATGACAAAAATGCCTCCAAGGTTAAACCTTCTGATTTTTAATCATAAACAACTGAATTTATTGGCTAAAGTTCTCGAGTTGTTGGTTTAAATACAAGTCTTCTTTTAAACCATGATTTTAGCCACACAAAAACAGGTAACCTTCCATAGGCCCTAGACTGTGATGAACTCCATAATAAAAGAGAAATATGCAATTATAAAATTAAAAAATGGAAGAATTCAAAAAATAAGGCATATTTTTAGAGGCAAACTTGTGAAATCTCTGAAAAGATTGCTTCTCTCTCACTCACACACACAGTAAAATTAAGTTAAAGCAAGAACTAGAACAAAAGCAGAACAGAACAAAGTCAAACAGAGTTGGTGACATGGGTCAGGGGCAGAGTCCTTGATGGCGTGGGGTGACATCCTAGGCAGGACAGGGCAGGGATGACGATGATGCAGCCAAGCTAGCTTGTTTCCTTCTCAGATGGAACTTAAAAATGCATTAAAACAATCCATTAAGAATGAACAAGTTTCAATAAAATAACTGTATGTGTTTAACATATTCAAAAGGCAAGGGACTTGTAAAGATTTGAGTGTGCAAGCCTGCTACAGGTGCCCAGAGAGCAGAAAGGGGAGCAGTGGGCAGATGTGAGCTCCCGAAACGGTCCTCTGGAGAGCAGCAAGTGCTCCTAACCACTGAGCCGTCGCCTCAGCCTCAGCAGAGAGACCTTACGGACGTTCTCAGTAGATTATGGAGGAGTCTCTAGTCAGAAAAGAAACGTCCTTGGACAAGCTTTGGCTTCCTCCCACACCATACAGACTTCTGCCAGTCCATCCAGTGGTCTGTGAGCCGTAACACCAGCTTTCCCTACCTTCCCACCTCCTGACTGCTCTTGTGCACCGTTCCCAATCCTGAAGGGAGCCCGTTCCTCCCCGTCTTCCTTAGCCCACTGACACTGTGTCCTTAGCTCCTTGTTCCTCTACACCCACTCCCTTAAAAGCTTTAATTGTGCTTCTAGACTGGCGATTCCTCAAACAGGTTAGTACTTCTACAACACTGGTTCTCAGCCTTCCTACTGCTGTGACCCTTTAATACAGTTCCTCAGGTTGTGGTGACCTCAACCATAAAATTCTTTTGCTGCCACTTTAAAACTGCAATGCTACTGTTATGAATCATAATGTAAATATCTGCTATGGAGAATATCTGATTTGTAACTCCCATAGGGGTCACAACCCACAGGTTCAAAGCCTAGGACCTACAAGGATGTAAACTGTAGTTATCAGAAACTGGAACAAACACCAACCATTTGTTTCCCTCTGCACTTGTGCCGTCAGCAGCCCAATCTTTCCTTGGATCCTGGGCTCATGCTTTACATTCTTCATTCAGCCAATTCTTACCAATCTTGTCAACTCCTCATTTAAACACCGTTCTCAGATCAATGTCTTCATTTTACTGGTCGGTACTCACAGAATATCTAATAAATCAGTATCGACTATTGTGGGGGTTTTTATTTTGTTTTGTTTTGTCGAGACAAGGTTTCTCTGTGTAACCCTGGCTGTCCTGGAACTTGCTCTGTAGATCAGGCTGGCCTTGAACTCACAGAAATCCACTTGCCTCTACCTTCCAAGAGTTAGGATTAAAAGTGTACACCGCCACCTCAAACTTACTTTGTATAGAAAAGGAAAATCTATCTACATTTGCCCAATGGCAAAGTATTTACAGACTAAAGGACTTACCTATAACATTGCATAGTTTATCTGGCTTCTAACAATAGGATTATCATGTATCAGGTATCTTTAAAATAAACTACCTATTCCATGGGCTATGGCATCAAAGGAAAATGATTAATGACAATGTCTCCCTTTAGCCTGTATTTTATTTAACAAGACTAGAAATTCTCCACCAGCAAGAAGATTTCTGATTATGACAAACAGCTGAACAAGCAGAACACTTGTACTCTGGGATGAAACCAGGCTGTCCTTCTGAAGAGCTGCTGTGAGCTCTGTCCAGCTTCTGTCACCAGGATCTCATGACACTCAGAGCTCAACTGTGCTACACTGTCTCAACTTCCCAAGGATTAGCTGTTCACAAGGCACTCACTCAGAAGCGATGCTGTACCTCAAGTTTCATATTCTCACAAAACAATCCTGCCGCAGACGCTAACTCCACATCCCAGCATCCCTTTCTCATGCCTAATGACTCTGAGGTTCTGAATTCTAACAATTTCCCAGGGAGGATTCACCTCTTTAAAGATCACCTCATGTGCTCTTGTGGCTGGCATAACCTCTGTCCTCATTTAAAAACTACTGTATTTTATGTGTGCATATGTGCACACACACAACTCCTGAGTATATGATGTACACCACACGCGTGTAGGAGGCATAAAAGGATTTCAAGGACTGTAAGCACCCAATGCGGGTGCTGGAAGCCAAAGCCGGGTCTTCTGCAGACCCAGCCAGAGCGCTTACTCACTGAGCCGTCTCTCAAGCCGTGGTCTTTACTTTTCGAAATAAACCTAAATTATGTCTGTTGCTCTCTAAAGCTGGAATTGGTTGTATTTGTTTCTGAATTTAACCTGTTTCTTTGTGGTTGAATTCCTAGGGGCAAACAATGCATGTTGCATTCACTTCTTGTGAATGTTGCAGAGTCATCTACAGGACTCTGTCATGGTGCTGGTTTAATACAGTGCTAGACAGGCTGACCCAGCTAGAGTCACACCCCATCTACATTCCACAGAGACCCCCACTTCTGAAGATGTCCTCTACAACCGTCATAGTAAGCAATGCAGTAAGACTGTAGTGCTACTCGCCCAAGATTGTGAAGTATTTCCAAAGGCATTTATCTCATGAAAGTGACGCTTTAGAAGCAAATGAAGGAGTATGAGCCAGCCCACCTGCTAGTAAGAGGCGCAACGGACTGTCTCCCTTCAGATAGATGAGCAAGCAGGAAAACAGATAACACAACTTGTCTTGAAAGCAAGCATCAAGATGAGGCAGTAAAACCCCATCAGCATCCATCACCCTCTCAGGGGCCAGCGTCATCCCAGCCTCTATTAGCCGCCGCCGCACCAGCGCAAGTCCCACACACTTTATCCTGTTTATAATTGCTGATGAGCAGTAATAAGGCCTCCATGCCTCAGCTCTGTCCGTTCCACTTCGGCACCCACCTATTAGGTAATAACTTTTATTTACAGCCTTGCTTGATATGCTGTTCTATTAGTAAAGCCAGGAACGGAGCAGGGAAGAGTCTCCTTAATGGGCAGTATCATTGCCAGGTGCTGAAGATTTATGGCCAGCTTTGTGCTGTGCCACGGTGCTAATGCTGGCGAAACTACTCTGGGCGCAAGGCTCCACTGCCACGCCGATGCCTTCTCCAAGCTCACACCCCTAAGGAGCAGCACTGCCTAGACCCAGCCACTAAGAAACTCAAAAGCACCCAGGAGCAACACGGAGTCAATTTCTCTACAGCGTCCAGGAATGCCATAGGCTCGGGCACCTTGCCCCAGTGGAGCCACAGCACAGCTAATTGCTGTGAGCAGCTAATTAGTGGGTGTGTTTGGGCCTCTTTCTCCTTGGTAAGAGTGCAAGCTATGATAAAATAAATGACCATAAAAGTAAAAACTAAAATGTTCTACCTGTGTTCACGAACCTAAGCAAACTAAATTTGCTCAAAGCACACAGACAGAAAAGGCTCAAATCCAAGGGCCAAGTGCTTCCCTCATGCACCCCCACACCCCATACTGTTCTAAAACAGTGACAAGCCAGGTCACATGCTCTGGTAAGCACAGACACAAGTGACTGGTAGCAAGGGGACACTGCTCTCATTCAGGGGCCCTGTTAAAAACCAGCAAGCATTCCCCTGCTTTTCCTGAAATCTATGCACCACATGTGGTGTTTGAAACTGAAGTGCCCAGCATCCAGTCATCCACATATCTAGTGTCTTAGTGAGTCCCTTGCTTCATTATCTAGCACAAACACGAGACACACTAATTAATAAAAATTAAAAAAAACCAAAAAACTAGTAACAGCCAACACAAAATGAAGCACAGGCCATTTCCCTTTACCTCATCAACTGTCAAAACCCGCATCCTGGCAGGAGTCAGCCACTTTATGACATGTCACACACTACAGGGGAAAGAGTTGTTTAATTGGGCAGAACATGGGATGGTGGTACCTTTTCAATTAAAACAATTGAAGCTTTGTCAAATATTTTATATTCATTTTGCCCCCCCCCCCAACTCCAGGATCAAATGAGTCTCTAAGACCTAAAATGATGAATGAACAAGGTAAAAGATTTTTAATACTTTTTTCCTAGCTGTGGCAGATTTACTGTTTTGATCTTTCTTCAATCGTTACATTAAATGCAAATAAAAAAGAAAGGTTTATATCTTCCCTAATATTCTACTGATGAAAACTCCATAAGTAGGTCAAATTTCTCATTTTCTGCCTCAAATGCTGAGACTGCAGACCTGAGGACGAACTCTGTCTGGAAGACCAACAAGCAAGAAGCAAGAGTTACAGGTGCCCTCCCAGGAAGAGGAAGAAGGGGAGGAGAAGAGAAGGGAGAGAGGATTCTGTTTTTAGGAGAGCCACTCACGGTAACACAGACCACCACAGCTTGATCCACTAACTCAGTGCTTCAGAGTTCAATGGTGAACATTTCAGGTTAAAATGTTTTCATGAATAGCAACAACCACACAACTGCAGGGACTGTCAAGATGTGCCAGCCACCTCTGACTTAACTGGAGAGATTTTACAGACCCTCTTGATAACGCACCGGAAGGAAGCCTTCCTTTAAGTGGCTTTGCGATGCTGATGTGCGGGATGCTGATGTGCGGGATGCTGATGTGCGGGGTGCTGATATGCAGGGCAGTTAGCACCCCAACTATCTACAGGGCACTCTCTGACTGATGACTGATGTGGATAGGGCCAGCTCACCAGAGGAGACAACGCCCTTGGGCAGGTGGCCTTGGGTAAGGAGGCAGGTCCCAGAGCAAGCCAATAAACAGCACTCCTTCATGGCCGCTTTAACTCCTGCTCTGACTTCAGAGGTGGAGCGTGACCAGAAAGTTTAAGATGAGATAAACCCCCTTTCCTCCCGAAGTAACTCTTACCACAGTGATAAAAACCCTAAGACAACGTCCACTACAACTGTGATTTTGAAATTCATAGATAACAAATCCAGGAAAAGAGCATTTCTTTTGCTGCAACTGCAAACAATCGTTAGGAAACCCTAACAGGAAGCCAAACTCCCCCCCACACACACACACAAAACATTCTAACCACAAAATAAGACATGCACTGCTCTCTAAGTAATGCTGTACACGGATGCAGACCGAAGCCCCAAATACCGTGCTTATGCGTGTGGTATCATGTGGTGATGAGAAAAGAGGAAGGGTGAAAGCAACTCTCCTGGCAGCTTGTTGCCAAGGAGGCAGACTGTCCCTTGCAGCACATCTGCTCTTGGCAGAAAGGTTCTGAGAACTAACAAGGGAGCATGAGCAAAGCCCTCGCCCTCGGAGCTCTCTGCAGTCATCTGTAGGTGTGGCATGCTCCAGCTAAGGCAGCGCAGGACAACCGAGCACTCTTCAGCCCTTCACTGACAGACATCTCAGCTTTCAACAAGGAGTGAGTGGGGGTGAAGAATGGGGAAACCTACACAACCGTTCACTTTTTTCCCGATTAAATACCAAAACTATTGTGATGACGCTTATTTTACCTAACAAAGAATACAGTGGGGCTAACTATTAGAAATTCTGCACGGGAGGTGTAGGGAATGGCTGCTCTCACAGGGGGCCTGGACTTGGTTCCCAGAATTCACACAATGGCTCACAACCCTCTCTACCCCAGCTCCAGAGGATAGGCTATCTTCTGCGTTCCCTGGGCAAACGTGGTGCATACCTACACAGGCAACAAACTCACACAGAAACTAAAAAATAAATCTTTAAAAAAAATTCTGCATGCCTAACACCCAGCATCAGGAAGTCTTCTTACCCAGCTCACCAGCAACTGGTCCTTCTGCCACAAGGGCTCCTATTTGCAATCTGCATCTTAGAGCTACTACAGAGCACTGCATCAAGGGCTCCCCGTGCTCCCTTTTCGCCTCCTCGCTGTCCACCCCCATTTCTTACAGTGATGGCTGCAAAGCAAGCCACTTCGATACCACCCCCACCCCCATCCCCACCCTCACCCCCACCGGCCACCCCCGCCCCCA
>NW_022196909.1:45244759-45253472 GCF_008632895.1 Mastomys coucha
CCGACCCCCACCGGCCACCCAAGTTATGACATTATCCTCTAGCAGATCCTAACAAGGACATCTGAAATACAAGCCAAGATGACAACCATCCACGTCTTTACCAAGACAAACAGCAACAGATCTAAAGCTGACCTTTAGATCCAAACAAAAAGAAACACACCTTCTCACTGTACATTCTTATCTAAAAAATGTTCATGTGCCTTTATGTGTATATAGATATATCTGGCTTATAAATTATTTGCATAAATGTGTGTGTAAGAGACAGAGAGAAATACACGAACTTTAAAAGGCTGAGATAATCCTTTACTAGTGTTCCTCACATCTCACCAACTACACCTGTGTCCTTAGTCAGACTACACCTGTGTGTCCTTAGTCACAGACTACACCTGTGTATCCTTAGTCAGACTACACCTGTGTGTCCTTAGTCACAGACTACACCTGTGTGTCCTTAGTCACAGACTACACCTGTGTGTCCTTAGTCACAGACTACACCTGTGTGTCCTTAGTCAGACTACACCTGTGTGTCTTTAGTCACAGACTACACCTGTGTGTCCTTAGTCAGACTACACCTGTGTCCTTAGTCAGACTACACCTGTGTGTCCTTAGTCAGACTACACCTGTGTGTCCTTAGTCACAGACTACACCTGTGTGTCCTTAGTCACAGACTACACCTGTGTGTCCTTAGTCACAGATTACACCTGTGTATCCTTAGTCAGACTACACCTGTCCTTACTCAGACACCACTGACTTAAAGAATTACTGTATTCCAGCTGAAGCACCCTATTTAAAGTGTCTCACTATGTGGCCCAAACCGACATCAAGCCTCAGGAGAGCCTCGTGACCCACATGCTAGTAAGTATTTAACGGAGTGAGCAAGAGACCCAGCAAAGGAGTCTTTTCTAAGGTCATCACAGACTCAGCCCTGAGGCTAGCCTATGACAGGCTTAGCTGTGTCAGTTGGACTACAGGTCTGAAGCTACAGTTCTGAAGAAATTGCACATGTGCATGCTTATTCCCCTCATGTACAAGCATGATCTGTCTGGGAGATCCTCAGGAGACATAGCACAGAGTGCATGCTAGAAGCATGAAGCCTATTGTTAAGGACCTAAATATAAAGATTTAAAGGATATTCCAATCATGTAGCAATAACATGATTCAGAAGCAAAATATCACAACATGCTGAGTACAAAACAAAGAAAAGAAAAGAGATGGCCATATCGGCTGGCTGCAGTTTTCAGAGCAAATCCTTAACTTACTTCTCAAGTCCAGAAGCCCTGTCCTCCAGCCAGGCTGTCAGGTGAGCTGGCCAGCCACAGGCACCTGCTGCAGCACAGGCTTCTCTGAAGCATGGCGGCGGGTGACTGACTTAGACCTTTAACGCCTATGATGAGAAGCCTCCGGTTTTACTTCAGCTTTTTAGGAGCTGCTCTGAACACCGCATTCCCTTCTCTTCTATACGAGAAAGTCAATCGTTTTCTAGCTAAGTCATCATTTACTATATAGAGGCATAGAAATGTCTGAGACCTCAACTGTCTTTTATCATTCACATACCTGAAAATATTATATTCAGTTCCTAGTATGATAACTGCCATGCAGGAAAAAAAAAAAGGTGGCCAACATATGCAGTTAATGAAGATGGACACGGCACTGAGTACTGACAGTTCCAGTTAACTACTTCTTAAAATATAAATAATGGGTGTCACAGTACACATAACAAATTAATGCTACAGTTTCAATATGAAAGCCCCCCAGTGCTCATGCTCTGATGGTCTGTTCCAGATGGAAGCCATTTTGGAGTCTCAGCATGTGGGGCCTGACTGACAGAAGCAGATCACTCGGGTGAGCCTCTGAAGACTACACCTCCAGGCTTCCGATTCCGCCCTCCGCTCTGCTTCCTGATCCAGCACGTGTGACCCGCAGCCACCGTCCTCTCCCACAGCCTCCCACCATGGGAGACTGACACTTATAAAACAGTGAGCCAAAATGAGCCTTCCCTCCCTTAACTTGTTCCCAGGGGCACTGGTCAGTGGTGAGAAAGTAATGCAGAACAAGCGACTGTGGACTGCTCTGAAAAGGAGCAGGGAGGAACTCAGAATGGGCTGAGTAAGCCCTACAGTGTGGCAGGCAGTTTAAGGGGCCATTCTGATGGAAGGCTGAGACCAATGGAAAGTCAACAGTAAAGACTAAGCCCCCGGGATTCCAGATGGGAACACTGACTCTGCGAACTGGACCAGAAACACTCTGTTAAAGAATCTAGCTACATCTTGAGTCCTGAATATTCAAGTGAGGCTGATTTAAAAAACAAACAAACCAACAGATTAATTTATCTGGCACAGGCAACTTCAAGAGAGTGTTACACACTGTGGTGTGGCCACTGCTCACTATGTTCCGTGGTTTGATAGTGAGAAATGAAGAGACAGACAAAACAAAGCAAAAGGCAGGAAGACGTGGAAACTGCACGGCCTGGTGAGAAAACGAGCATGCCACTGTTCAGAACTGGGGACCAGTGAGCCACTGTTCGGAACTGGGGACCAGTGAGCTTGGAGGAGATGAACACCATCAACTGGGGGTGCTGGTGCATGCCTTTAGTCCCAGAACTTAGGAGGCAGAGGTGGACAGTTCTCTGAATTCAAGGCCAGTCTGGTCTACAGAGTTCCACAGCAGACAAGACTATAAAAAGAAACCTTGTCTCAACAAAACAAAACAAAAAGAGGGAGGAGGAGTTAAAACCATTAAAGAAAAAACCCTCACAACTATCTCTGAGGCACAGAAAAGGTGCCTTGAGGGCAAGGTTCCATCCATCAAAGGTCCCACCATGAAAGAGACAAACTCAAACTCTTTAGAGAATGACATTAAACTTGAGTGCCTGAAGACCGAGCGGCTAGGGCTCCCCTTTGGAAAAGGGCCTTGCAGGGTTCTGCCACCCGGCACAGACCGTGGTAAGAGGGGGACCTGGCCACCTGGAAGAACCTGGCACCATCCATTGGTGTTGGTTTTTTACAGACATACAGAACTCAAGAATTATAGAGCTATGGTAGCCTGAACCACGGGTCAAAGGAAAGCCACTAGTGACCCTCTGAACAGAGGTGACCAGCAGCAGGGGCAGCTGGTAAGCAGGGAACCCGAGAGAGGTATGTGAAGTGTCAGCTGAGGGAGGGATGCTGGAGTCTGGAGATGCCAGGAGCATGAGCGGTCAAGCAAAGCTGTAGCCACTTGAAGGAGCTTGATGGAAGAAAAGGCTACAATGGATTGCAACTGCAGAGCTGCCCAAGCCTGTGGGGCTCAGCACGCCAGCACAGCCTGAGGGTGGAGACAGGCCCACAGGGCTGGGGTTTCCCTGCTGGGTTTTGGCCTTGCTACTCTTTCCTTGCTATCTCCTTACCTCTCTTTAGGAAGAGGAGTATTTATTCTGTTCAGCTCCATATTGGAAATATGAGCTTTTTTGAGTAACATCTTATTTTATAGGCGCCACGGTTGCAAGGCTGTCTTTTGTCTCAGATGATATCTGAGGGTTCTGAATCGTATTGAGGGTGCTAACACTGAGGATTTTAAAGTCAGACCGAATCCATGTCTGACTGTAGGTTGGTCATTTGTCATTAGGGACTAAGGCTTCCATCTGAAGTGCCCCCACAGGCTCATGCTTTCAGCAGTCTCCAGCGTTGTGTATCTGAGAGCTGAGGTGGCTTCTTTAGAGCATGGCATAGTGGGAAACAATCACAAGCAGGAGGCCTTCGAAGGTCCTGCTGCGACTACAGCAGCAGGCTCTGCCTCACACCTCAGAGCCTCCTTGCTGTACTGGACTGAAATCTGTCTTCCCCTATTTTATTCTGGCCAGGTATTTTGATAACATTAAAAAAACAACACTTATAAATAACAACAATGAACTAGTCAACATCCACTGTGTGAGCTACAAATAATCCCTTTCTTACACTGAACCTGTGAGAAATCCTTGTCATTCCACTCTATAGATGATAAACAAATTTGAAATGTCAACTTACTTTAAAACACACACACATTATGTAAGAAGCAAATAACAAAACAAAACAAAGTAACCAAAAACCCCTGAAATCTGACCTAGTTTTAGAAATAGCATTTATAAAGTACGTTATTGAACACTACTACCAAATCTGTGTTTTTGCTTTTCCAAATTTTAATCAATGACAAAATCTTACTATAAGTTAGAAAGAAAAAAACAAACCAAAAAAGCATACAATGAAAATGTAAAGTGTAATGTACTGCAACACAGTCTTGAGCTTCTGTCGGACTGCTCACTAGAGATCTTACTCAGTCCTGAGCACTCACCACCTTCAAAATGACAACCACCTTCAGAGCTCGTCTCCCAACCTCCCAAGGGGCACGCAGGACAACTGCTGTGTGCCTCAATCAGGCAGAGACACGCCCTAACCTGGTGGAGCCTGCGCACACCGGGCACAGGAGTAAGGACAGCATGGGAGGACACACACACACCTCTGCCTCAAAGACGGCCATTTGGAAGAAAACAGGAAATCCCGTTCTTTAAGCATCGGCACCGGGATGCTACTCTGAGCCTGCACATAGTGTGCCTAATGTCCTCAGCAACTGTGTGCACAGGAGCTAAGGCTTTAAGCTGCACGTGAAAACAGTTTATGCTGTTTCTGTTTGAGAGTTTAAAAGGACTGAATTAAGTTATGAAGAACATCTCGACTGTGACCTTTAGAAAACAATATAATAGAAATACAAACCTTGAAATATTTTAAACAGTAGGTAGTGTTACTAGAAAGGCAAGCCATTTAAAATAAACTAAGCTAGAGGCTAAGGGACAGTGGGCATTAGGTCTGCTTTTTAAAGGTCTACAAGATTCATGACTTCATGTTTAATAAAAATGTCACAGATGCAAAGATGTTTGGGCACTGTCCATTTGCAAAGACTGGTTTCAGCCAACCCCACGCTTCGGCATCGACAGGTGATTTCACAAGCTGTGAAAAGTCGGCATTTTCTTCACAAACAGCTTCTTCACGCTTTTATCACCGATCATTTAGTCAGTGTTTTTAAGCAATCTAGAACTTAGACAAACTGAGCAATACTCTGTATTTCATACCTGTTTCATGTCTTAACATCCTTGGGGTCTTACCACGTTGGTAAATTTTGATGCTCACTTTGTTGGACCTAGCTGCCAGCACTATGCAGGTGGCATGTTTCCTAGCAACATCACTCTCACTTCTAACCAAATTCTACCCAATCTCAAGTACAAAATACATCATTTTGCAATTGATACAAAGAGTTAGACAATCCCCTGGGGTATACAAACCAAGCTAGAACCAGTGGCTAACTTCTAGGAAGAGTTCAAGTAAGAGCGGCGTACATACCTGCACAGGATCTTTTGGTTGGTGTGATTAATGAGACATGAGCTGTGTCTGTGCATGGCCCACCTAAAAACAAAACAGTAGGCACGTCAGTCAGGAACCTTCCACATGCCCATAGCTGCCTGCCATGATGAACAAGGGAAGCCTACAAAGGACAGGTTCCCCTGCGGACACATAGGGAACAGCAGGAAGGAGGTGACCATGTAGGAAGGAGGTGACCATGCATGGAATCCTCTAACGTGCTTATATTGTAGCTTAGCAATCCGCTCTATAAAGTTCCAGTCTTTCTACAGAGTGTAATGAGCCTTTCATAAAACACTCTTAAGTCTCACATAATGTTGAAAAGTTAAAGAAAATTTTAACTGGAATTCAGATCTAGGAGAGAAGAAATTACTCAAATTTGGGGGAACGGAGTTCTTCCACAAAGCAACCAGGAAGGCATGAGCTGTTTATAAATCTCAGTGGTCACTGTACTTGTAAAACTGGCCTCAAAGAAGGGCACTCAGTCCCGAAGGAATACAAAGACCTTATCAAAAGAAATAAGGATTGTTTTTTTTTTAAAAAGAATTTCTTTATTTTATATATATGATGAGTACACTGTAGCTGTCTTTAAGACACACCAGAAGATCCCATTTCAGATGGTTGTGAACTACCATGTGGGTGCTGGGAATTGAACTCAGGAAGAGCTCTCAGTGCTCTGAACCGCTGAGCCATCTCTCCTGGCCAAGGATTGTTTTAGTATATAAAGAAAACATAGCTTATCAAGGGAGAACACTCAGTTTTCTTCTAAGAAGTGTGCCTGATCTAAGAAGTGTGCCTGATGTGTCTTCATGGGGTCTTGGTGGGCACAGAGATCTGACACAGTGTGGACAAGAGCTTAGTAAGCAGGAGGAGTGAGAAAAGCATTCTGTAGGAGGACGACTATCAACACAACACCAAGCGGATACTGACTACCCTCCACCACCTCTCAATGGCTACGTCCCAACTTGGAAGACAAGAAGCTGCTATACAAATATGAAGGTCAGTAACTCTCAGCATGCCCTGGGGAAGCAACACCAGTGACCACAAATGACCAGAACAGCCAGCCAGTGCTACCTGCTATTCTGAAAAGGCTTGTCAGGCAACAGACGGAGGAAAACAGTTTCTTGGCATAGTTTTATCACTCACTGAAAAGGAAGAAAGATGGAAGAGCTCCAAGACCTATGTGTCAGCAAGGCTACCGGAAAGGGACTTGGGTATACAAACTCGGAGGTGTGCCACCAACCCCGTCTTTCTTTCCTTACCAAGGCCATAATGGCAACAACCCTCACAAAGTGTAAGACATAGAAGGAACATCCTTAAAGGGAAGAAAGAACCAAGAAAGTGTGCTGCTCACTTCCAGGTGTAACCACAGGTCAGTCTCCCAAACGTCTTGGGGCTGCAGCTTACTCAGGAAAACAGAATTTATGAACTTATGGATCTATACAGCAGCAGTAAATGGCCGCATGGAGAAGAATCAAGTGCCAAAGCATAAAACAGGTAATGAATGTCACATGCAACCAAGGGGAAGGACACGCATCACTGACCAACATCACCTGGAAAATGCAAGAATTTGAAAATGAAGCAAGAAAAATTAGGAAAATTCCAAAGACCTCTCAGATGGCAGGCAGGGTGGGGTATTTCAACTGAAGGTTTATTCCTGCAAATGTCACCTCACCAGAGAAATAGAGTGAAATATAGTAAAATAAAGGTGCTTAGAGGACACCTGAGTTTTGAAAGTGAGCCCATCTTCTCCAGACTGGTCTTAGGGCTCCCCAAAATACTGTGGTCCTGCACCCACGGATTCTGTTATTGTTTTGTCAATGGTAACATCTCAATTTCTCTCATAACAAAAAGGAACAAAAAAGTTGTCAAAAGTCAGGGAGCTGATGGCGGACTATCTCTGCAATGAGGCTTCATAAAGCAAGAGGCTTTCTGCTCCGTCTCATCACAGTGGGCATTTAACAACACTCAGGAATTTAAACTATGAGCTGGTGGATTTAATTAGGGAAGCAGATATTGTTAAAGCCTTTTAATGGATCAAAATGTTCCGTATTTGGGTTGGTTGGTTGTTTTCAGTGGCTGTGGAATATTACAGAAGCTATCTTGAGGACAGGCGGTCCCACGACTGAGTACCATATTCCATTGTGCTTCACGCAGACCCTGTCCACATACATACCTTGAGCTAACTGGACAGTTAGTGACCCAGGACATGAGACCATATGGAACTACCTCTTCTGTCTCCAAGTCTGACTGGGGAGCACTCGGGTGTTTGGATGAGGGGCACTGTCTTACATACTTTATGTCAACTTGACCCAACTTAGAGTCATTTAGTAAGAAGAAACCTCAACTGAGAAAATGCCTCCGCCACAACAGCCAGCAGGCATGCCTGAGGGCCGTTTTATTGATGACCGACTGATGTGGAAGGGCCCAAGCCCATTGTGTACCTGGCACTACCCCTAGGCAGGTGGCCCTGGAGGGTATAAGCAGGCCGGGTGAGCAATCCAGACGAGCAAGCCAGTAAGCCACTCCCTCACGGGCACTGCATCAGTTTCTGCAGCCAGGTTCCTGCCTTGACTTCCTGTCCTGACTTCGCTGGATGTTACGGGCCTCAAGCTGTAAGATGAAATAAACCCATTTCTCAAGCTGTTTTTGGTCATGGTGTTTAATCAAAGCAATAGAAACATAAATGAAGATAGATACTCAAGCTGTGTTAGAATGAACTATGTAACAATTATCTGATTGAAATACCAGAACATCTTCTGAGATCCTTTAAAGCAGACTCCTGGGGTAGAGATGGCTCAGTGGTTGACAGCACTTGCTGCTTCTTTCAGAAGACCCAGGCTTGATTCTCGCCCAGGAAAGCCAATCCCCTCTTCTGGCCTCTGCAGGCACATATACAGTGCTTATCCATAGACATATATATGTATGTAAGTGTGGGTGTATGGGTGTGTGTGGGTGTATACACACACACACCCACTAAGGAAAAGCATATACACATAAAATAATTTTTTGAGATAAAGGCTCCTAAGCGCTAACATGGAACTCTTTCTGGAGTAAGTCAGGTGAGCAGGAGACTTGTACACATTTCCAAGCTGAATAGATGGTGAAGTCAGTGAGAGTGTATAAGAACACTTCCTTAAAAACAGCAAACAAGCCATCCAGGAAAACGAGGACGAAGGACAAGTGCTGGAACCAGAACAATAAAATAAGAGGCCGGGACTCATGAATGAACCAACGCCTGCAAGTGCCAGGCTATTATCACAGAAAAGAAATTTTACCGCACCTGAAGGTTAAGAGTTTACCTCTTAAAAAAATATTCCTAGTCAATAAATCTTAGTAGGCTTTGGCAA
>NW_022196909.1:45253482-45262178 GCF_008632895.1 Mastomys coucha
AAATGCAAATAACCTTATAGCTCCAGAGCATAGCTCTGCATATGCATCACCATAACAGTGTTCTCCAGAGAGCTCGTTAACCCAGCATCGTCCAATGTATTCACTCCATTAGAGTAAAGCACACACAAGCACAGCTGAGCCACGAAAAACTGACAAGAGTAACCGGCGATGGTAATATATGCCAGCTTTGATAATTGGGCAACATTGTAAATGGAGAACTTGGTCTGACAGACAGTAACCTATGAAACACTTTAAAACACAGATCAAAAGCCTGCAAGCGCCCCCATAAGTGTTTTACATTAACTATGTGTCACCTAAACCACATACACTGTTTGTGTGTTTGAGGCAGAGTTTCTCTATATAGCCTTGGCCATCCTAGAACTCACAGGATCTGCCTGCCTCTGCCTCCCAAGTGCTGGGCTTAAAGATGTGTGCCACCACCAAACAAACAAACCTTGAAGGAAAAAAAAAAGACTAGCCAGTAGAGAGGATATTTGCTCTTATACAATTAATTACAACCCAATTGTTAAAAATAAATATATATAATTATGGGAAGGGTTTCTATCAACCACAAGAAAAATATTGTACGTGTCCCATGTGGCTCCAGTAAACAAAGTGGTACTGAGAGCTGATGGCAAGGGTCAGACTAAAATGTCCACTCCACCAAAGCACCTGTGCCCTCCCCCAGCTGTGAACTCTGCTGCACTCGGCCATCTTTGTTCTAAGCAGGGTGGAATACTGTACAGAGTGGGGACAGAGTGGGGTGAGGGAGCACTTCCTGACCCTGGAGGACACCGGCTGAAGACCAGAAACAAAGTAAATACATTCCTAGGCAGGACAATTAAAATCATGACCTCGGGACCCACAGAAGCTCAAGGCAACTGGTAATGCCAAAGGGCATTAATATTTAGTGCTTAGAAAGTCAAGATGGGAGCCCAGGCGCTGGCACAGACCCAAGTGTGCCCCTCTGAGCAGCCCAGTGGAAGTTCAGTGCTGGGCAGAGCACCTCAGTTCTAGGAACATGCCTCTCTTTGGGAAAGCAGGAAGCTCGTGAAGTGATCGCCACAGCACAAGCTACAGTCACTGCCATTGGCTCTGGGTCGCATCTGTAGACTGTTCAGTGGCAGCTTCAGAAAGGTAACTTTTGAGTTTTTATTATATGTTAAAGTCCCAAGGTCTGGTTTAACATGTTGGGCTCTGTGATGGCTGGTCTTCTGTCAACTTGACACACTAACTAAAGTCATCTGAAAAGAGGAACTTCAAATGACAAAATGCCTCCATAAGATCCAGCTGTAGAGCATTTTCTTAATTAGTGATTGATGGGTGGTGCTCTCCGTGGGCTGGTGGTCCTGGGTTCTATGATGTAAGCAGAACAAGCAAATCAGCTGCAGTCCTCCATGGCCTCTGCATCAGCTCCTGCCTCTAGGATCCTGCCCTGTGTGAGTTCCTGTCCTGGTTTTCTTTAGTGATGAACCATGATATTGTGAGCCAAACAAACCCTTTCTTCCCCAATCTGCTTGTGGTCATGGTGTTTCTCTCAGCAACAGAAAACCTCGGGGCTCTCAGGGAAGCAGATGATGCCTGAGCTTAAGTGGCAGCACACACGCACAATCTCTGCCCTTGGGAGGCTGAGAAGGGAGCATCTCAAGCTAAAGATCAGCCTAGGCTACCCCACAAGGACCTGTCTCACAAAAGCAAGCTCAATAGACAGGCAGACCAACCAACATGCATGCTTTTTCATTTCCTTTGTTAAGGTGAATAACTAACTTTCCAAACCTTCTTCATTATCTAGAGGAATTTAATAACAGACTAGCAGACTGCATTTGATGTTATACTCAGAGGACTCCTTTCTAAAATGCCAACATTCTCCATTTACTTTGTAATCTAAAAGTGAATAGTGCTTGGGGCAGCCTGCCTGTGCTTTGTAATCAGGAAGTCTACATATTCTTTCTTCTCTTCCAGGGCTGTTTCTATGCTGATATTCAATGCAGGACCACATGTGACACGTCAAGAGCACTACAAAATGGTGACTCCAGCTGTGTCCCCAACAAGCAGAGACATTTCACAGCATGCCCAACAGAGCAGTGGTCTTCTGGGGACTGTTGATTTCATTCTGTGAGGGTGGGGACACGGACTGAGCTGTACCCTCACTCCCTGTAGCCCGAGAGTTCTTGCCCTTCCTGATGCGGCAACTCTCTTAACACAGTTCTTCATGTGGTGGTAATCCCAACCATGAAATTATTTTTGTTGCTACTTCATAACTATATTTTGCTACTGCTATGAATTGTAATATGTGTTTTCCGACAGTCTTAGGTGATCCTGGTGAAAGGGTCATTTGACCCACAGGTTGAGAGCCACTGCTGTAACCTGTAAAAATCAGGACTACAAAAACGTATGCCATTAATTGTCAACTCTCACACTCCAAAGTGAAGTAGCAAAATTCTGAAAATTTTCAGTCTCCTAGAGTTGCTGAGTATGTAAAAAAGCCATGCTCTAAATACATCATAGCAGAATCAACTCCACAGACGAGCAGGCAAGGCGATTACAGAAGTGGAAAGCACAGGCATAGTAGACAGCTACTCTTGGATGAGAACCACTCTCCAGCACTCAAAACCCAAGGCAAAACACATACGAAAAACAGTATCTCTCCCTTATCTCCAAGTAGAGATCACCAGTGTACTCTAAAGGCGCTGTGGACACAGCCACCGTGGTTACTCTTGGCTCCTGGCCCCAGCAGCTTTCACCGCCTGTAGTTAAATCACGTGCTAAAAGCACATCGTTTAGAAAAAAGGACTGTCAAGGAGCCAGTCAGCTAAAATTGCCAGAAGCTCAATAATCAAATATTCTATCAGCCCTTCCAAGGTAACTGCAAAACATTAATACACAAAAATATCCACTCTTTGAGCAGATTTCTAACACTTCAATTTTCTTGCTTAATTAACATGACATTTACATAACAGTGTCTAATTAATTCCCAACGAAAGGCGCTGTGGGCTTATTAGAAATGTACCCTCCATTTCTAAGCAGCTGGTCAATCTCACTCCATCACAATCCACAAGCAGCTGATTTCTCCATTCTGGAGGTGACCTCAGATCCAACAGCCACAGCGCTCTCCTCTCTGGAGATCTGGAATTCAGTTTGCTGATGAAGCCTTTCAAAGGAGGAGGCTGAGCAATGCAAACATAAACTTCTATATTGCTGTGGTCATGTTAAAAGCAAAAACTTATATTAAAAATGTTCAAATAGCCTATTTCTTGAGTAATAAAATAGTCTCTCTGAAAGCCTTCAACACATATGTGGTGGTTTTAAAAAAAAGTACTGATAGTAATAACAAGCGGGGACAAACTAGGCTACAGAAGAAACAAGCCACCCTTTCAGAAGAGACGCCCCACCCCTCCCCAGTCCCCATTGCCCTACAGCTGCAATTCATGAACCACTGTGTGTGACTAGCAAGGCCGTTCCTGATCTAGCTATATAACTGGGTCTCCACAGAGATACTGACGAAAAACAAGTGACCATGAAGATGTAATGAGTGACTGGGCATCCCCACAAACATTGTGACTATGTATGCAGTTACAGCACTGTCTGTGGACTAGAAATGACATTTTCCCACAACACCTTCCCAGAAGCAGCACCAAAGGCAAACCTAAGGCAGAAGTGTTCTCCGTACACACAGACGCACGGACGCACGGACGCACAGACGCACGGACGCACGGACGCACAGACGCACGGACGCACGGACACACAGACGCACAGACGCACAGACTTACGGAGCAGTGAGGGTGGCTGCACACAATCAGAGGCCATGCTCTCCCCTGGCCATAAGAGCACGGAGGACAGGAGCTTCAAGGGTAGAGTGGTCTAAGCTGACTGGCACACAGTGTTCAAACACTTTTACTTCAGATGAAAACAATCCAAGCCCAAAACCATCAAATACATACAACTTTCATACTAGTTTATACCGATGTTTTGTTTTTTTAACCACATATGCATGTTAATCTAACATGAAAGTTCCTAACACTCCCGTCCTCAAGGAACCTGTTTATATTAATATTTATATTATATTTAAAGTGACCGAACTTTGGTTTACACTTACTCCAATGACTGAGAACTTACCTAAAAGTTAAACACACAAAGACATTAATGCTTCACTTATATCAGAAAGTTACATCTTAATACAAAAAATACTTTTATGAAACACGAGTATTTTTATAACCTAGAGTCATGGGCTTAAAAGGCAGCATTCACGCTGTGCAGTTCTGACAGGGCGCCGCAGGTGCTCAGGCCGCAGGTTACAACAGAAGACAACAGTGAACTCTTAAGTTGCTGGATTTTCAAATCCTCCTTCCCCCTCCTTTCAAGGCACCCCTCTCCCATTACTCTTTGCAGAGATGAATCCATTCCACAAGTGTGCTAAGGTAAGGAGGTGGAGCTAGTGACGCGAAGGCAGTACCATCTCACCCAGGGCATTCTGGGTCTGCCGGTACCCAGAATGACAGCAATGTTTCACACCTCCACTCATTCCAGGCAAGCAGGGAAATGTGTGCAGTAGCAGTTCTTCAGGATGAAAACGTGACAAAGCCTCAGAACAAGAAGCAATGAATGTCATCGTGGGGGTCAAAACCAAAAACCCTTTGAGGAAAGTTTAAATTTTTTTTTCTAATTTTAGAAAGTTCTTTTGTTGCCTCAGAACAAAGTACGTTTAATATGGATATGAAATCAGGGGCTGTCACCCATCTAATTTAGGCTCTGATTCTGAGTATTTACAGGCTTAAATAAGGCCCAAATGGGATTTGATTATCTGCATTTCTACCATCAATACAAGCATGATTTTCATAACACTGATGGAGACACTCAGCATTGGGAGGGTTTTTTTTTTTATTGTTTTATTTTCTTTAAAAAAAAAATCTAACAGGCTGGAAGAACTTCATAGAGGGTAAGGGCACTTACTGCTCTTGCAGAGGACCTGGGTTTGGTTTGCAGCACCTACACAGTGGCTGCTCACAACCGTTAACAGAGTGGGGGAGGGAGGATCTGATGCCCTCTTTGGCCTCCATGAACACTTCATGCATATGGTGCATATGCATACATTCAGGCCAAACACGCATAAACACAAAAGTATTAAGGCCATTCTCATAAATCTTCTCTGCAATGGGAACTCCCAAGTGACACAGCATGACCTGTGTCACTCTCAGGAAGAATGAAAGGACATCTATTCAGACCACAGGTGTGGTCTTAGAAAGGAACCAAGGTCCCGGGCCTTCTCCACATCACTGCTCAGTCCCTCCGCTGCACTAGCACTGGCAGTGTGTCAGAGTGTCTCTGTATGAAAGGCCCTGCTGCACACAGTCCACATGGCCAGGTCTTTGGGAATTCCTCTTTGCCATGAGTGACTGGGAAACTCACGATTTGAATTATGTAGTCAAAGTGCCATACTGGTATTCTGAAAGTGTGAAAGCCCTCAGTAAAGTGGCACCTCTAGCGATGGACACATGAAGCAGCTTATGGAGCAATGGAGGAAGGAGATGAATGTAAAGTATAAAGCTATATGGTCGGTTGGTTTGCTTTGGCTTGGTTTTGGCCCTAGCAGCTCTGTTCAGAGATCTGAATAAACACAAAATATATTCCTGCCTAGTTAAAATGACAATTTCTAGCACATCAAGTGGATGGCTCTCTGACGACTTTTCAGCCAAACATTTTGACATAAATAAAGCATGGGTTTAGCTTAAGGTCATCAGTGTCATCCGTTTCCTGTACCTACACCAAACAAAAACATGACAGCTGCAGGGCTGGGTAGGTGTGACATGCTTGTTCATTGTGGCCTTTACCTTCAGACAAGTACAGAGCGCTTAATAAGGCAACTCTGAATCCCTCTCTGTATTTGCAAAGCACTTGCAGTGACAAGATCGCTTCAAAACCGACTCAGATCAGCAGTAAGTGGACAATCTTACAGCTGTAGGGAAGACTACAGAAACAAACCTATTATGTTTCAGGCCTTAGAGACCCTGGACAGTAAATATTAGAAGTTCTATAGTCTTCTCTCTTGCAGAAAGGAAACTTAAAAGGGGAAATTCAGAAGATAAAATTAAGACCATGGATAAAAACGTCCTTGACAAGAAGCAGATGGCTACCTACCCAGAGTGAGACAGGACACAGTGACAGCTGTCACTTCAAAATGATGAACACAAACAAGGACACTCACAAACTTCAAATTTTTTATGCCTTGAGATTACTGAATTCTACCATTAAACATTAAATGTATTATTATATATCATTTTTTTTGTTTTTTTTTGTTTTTTTGAGACAGGGTTTCTCTGTGTAGCCTTGGCTGTCCTGGAACTCACTCTGTAGACCAGGCTGGCCTCGAACTCAGAAATCCACCTGCCTCTGCCTCCCAAGTGCTGGGATTAAAGGCGTGCGCCACCACCGCCCGGCTTATTATATATCATTAATAAGTTAAATAGGAGCTACTGAAAATTCAAGCAATGAGATCTTTAATGTATCAAAACATACAAGTAGTTCTTTTTTTCCGCTTTGTTTTTGTTTTTGAGACAGGGTTTCTCCAAGTAGCCCTGGATGTCCTAGAACTCTCTGTAGAGTTCCAAATTTGCCTCAAACTCAAGAAATCTGTCTGCCTTTGCCTCCATATGCTGGGATTAAAGGTGTGTGCCACCATTGCCCAGCCATATAAAGTAGTTCTAAAGTGTACAAAAGTTGACAATAAAGCATCTCTACATATTTAAAGTAAAATCTGCATGAACACTGCTCAGACAAGCACCATGCTAGGTGCTCTGAAGTTGAGGGGAACAGAATCAAACAGAGCCTCTGCTTTTAGAGCCTGGACTCTAAGCTGGTAGAGAGCAATGAGAAGCCAATTCTAAAAGGTAACAATAAGAGCCAATTTGAGAATGAGTGTCACAGGTAAGTAGTCCGGGAGTTCCGTAATGTAAACAGTCAGCGTAAATGAAACGGCTCTGTGAGTGCCCAGTGAATTCTGGGCAAAGCAAGGCTTCCATTTGATTCGGAAGCAGGCAAACTGCCACACTCGGGGCTGCTCTGGGAGGACATCTGACTCGAAGCTAAGAATCTGAGAAGACATGAAAGTGGGAGGGCTAAAGGGAGGGTGACATGGTGGGAGGTGGAGGATCTGGGGAGGGGAGAAAATGAGAAATAGATACAGCAAAATATACTACATGCCTGCATGTCATTTTCAAAGAATAAGAAAGCATTATTTCTGCCAGGCAGTGGTGGCGCACGCCTTTAATCCCAGCACTTGGGAGGCAGAGGGCAGACGGATTTCTGAGTTCGAGGCTAGCCTGGTCTACAGAGTGAGTTCCAGGACAGCCAGGGCTACACAGAGAAACCCTGCCTAAAAAAAAAAAAAAAAAAGTATTACTTCAAAAACAATTTGGATGCTCGCACTGCAAGGGTAAGTCAACGAGAGACCCCTGTCTCTGACATCACCGCTCGGGCACAGTCATCTGGCGGGTTGTTTTGTACTGGAAAATAGCAGACACTAGGAGAGATTATGGATACAGTTCTATAAAAACAGCATGGCAATAGCAACTTCCCAGATTTAAATTTTTTCCAGTTAACTAATACAGGAACATAGAGGCAAATTAGGAACTATAAACAAAATTACAGGTAACTTAAAAATGTAGGTGGATAGGAGGGAGGGACTCTGAGGGAGAGATTGGTAGGGGAAACAGCACTTGGGATGTAAATAATAAATAAAATTAAAAATAAAGTGGTTAAAAATTAAATTTATTGTTAAAAAAAATTAGGGCTAAGGAATTAGGCTAGTTTAGTAAAATTACTTGCTGTGCAAACATGAGAACCAGAGTTTAGGCCCCGCTACCATCTGTGCCGCCGTAAGAGACTGCCTACAATGCCAGCACACACAAGGCAGAGACAGAACCTGGATCAAGCTGGGTAGCTGGACTAGCAGAACAGGTGAGCTCTGGATCCATGACTCCCAAGTATCACAACTCTCAACAAAGACAGAATAACTCAAGATTCCCCGTGTCATTCTGGGACCTCCACATGCATCACACTCCCCATCATATACATGTTAGCCTGCACATCATGCAAACACACCACACACATGTGCACATACACACTCAGACACACAGAGAGAAAGACACACAAGTCAATTTTACTTTGTATGCTTGTAATATACTTTAAAATTTAAAATATCATTAGTGGAAGATTGCTAATGGCACATTGCTAATAATGTGCCATTTTTTTTCTGAACAATTTAGAGACTTAGATAAAATGGCCAGTGTTCCAACAATCTCTCTTACTTGCAGGGGCTATCCATTCTTTAAGACCCCCAAAAGATACCTGAACTGCAGGTAGTATCAAATTATGTATCCTATCCATACTTACAATAAAGTTTAATTCATAAATTATGCCCAGTAAGAGATTAACATAATAATGGCATAGAAAACCTAAAGCTACAGTAGAACTGTTAATATAACTGTTTTGGAGCTACGTGGCTGTTGATATATACACTAACAGCTGTTATGGCAAAACACTGAAAACCATAGCAGCCAACCTGATGGCCAAGCCTATAGTGTCAACAGAGAGGCAGCACACACAGAGACTGTGGTGTGAACAGAGAGGCAGCACACAGAGACTGTGGTGTGAGCAGGCAGGCAGCACACACAGAGACTGTGGTGTGAGCAGGCAGGCAG
>NW_022196909.1:45262716-45271853 GCF_008632895.1 Mastomys coucha
ATGGTGTGAGCAGGCAGGCAGGCAGCACACACAAGAGACTATGGTGTGAACAGGCAGGCAGCACACAGAGACTATGGTGTGAACAGGCAGGCAGGCAGGCAGCACACACAGAGACTATGGTGTGAACAGGCAGGCAGCACACAGCACAGTCAAGTGGGAAAGGATGGACTCCTGGGCAGGAAAAAGAATGACAACATAAAATAAAAATTTGAGAATTGTTCACTTCTACACTTTTCCACTTGTATATTTAACAAAGACTTATTATCAGAATACATGAGGCATTCCTACACATAAGCAAGAGGGAAAAGCTAAATAAGCAAAGAACATGAACAGGTAAATACATCATTTCTGTTAGCCCAAAACCTGGAAATGCAACCATATTTCATGTGACTGACTGACGGCGGGATCTGGAGTTGAGGCAGCAGGTGAGGCACTTGCAAATGGTGCTTGTGCTGTGATTGGCTCTTATTTTTGACAGGTTAAAGGTCAACTGACACTGCAGGAACGGCAACAAGGTAGAGCAGAAAGTTTGTATAGGCAAACACTCGAGGCCTGTCCACAGACAAGAACTAACTTAGAGATCGTCCACAATGACTCGTGGATGATAGCTATTTGATTGAACAAAGCACATAATGGGCATCCCCACACTGCACCGCAAAGTATCAATCTATCAGAACAAGGCCCTAGTGAAAGCAGCATGCTCTGTAGAACCAGTCTTAGAATTAATAAATAAATGGACTAGAGGAAAAAAAAAACCTTAAATTAAAATCAAGAGACATTTAAAGTTTGGACATTCTTTATTATGGGAGAGAATCTTCCACTTTGAGACTATTATATATCAGAAAAGCTCCATCTGTTGTTAATTATCTCTGATAAACGGCTTGATGCTTCGAGCTTCATTAGAGAAAAGGGAAGAGAAAGGCACATACAGAGAGAACTGTAAATAAATCGCCCCTCCATATTTCACTTAAAACCAGCCCAGCAGGAAACCATAAAATATTTTTAATAGGTAATATTTTCCAAACACTTTACTGGAAGCTGCTGGCTTGTTCTGTCCAATATCTGCCCTACAACAGAAGCCAGTCTCAAAGGGGCAAACCAGCTCCCTTATAGATTACTAGAAATTTAATTGGAAAATCAAATAAAAAGCTTATCTGCTTGGTGGCAGTGCTATTCATTTTACAGAGAGCAGCTCAGACTTTTCCATAAAGGACATGTTAAAAGGCATCACAACCTAGACATGACGGTTCACTTCTGCAGTTCTAACACTCAGGAGGCAGAGGCAGAAGAGGGCATATATGAGACACGCCCAGGCTCATGGTGAGATTTACTTTCAACACCCCACCCCACCTCCATTTTTAAATCTCTAGTAAGCTAAGGCATCCCTGGAAATCATTTTCCAAGAAAGCAAAGGACATCTCACCCAAAACTTAGGAACAACTCAACAATGTTCTCACAGCATCACGCGGGGAATTAATGTCGTATATACTGAAGGAAAATTCAAGAGTTTGATACCAGCTTGGGCAACTTGTCTCACATAGGGTTACTACTGAAATAAAGAAACACCGCAGTCAGGAGCAGACTGGAGCTTACACTTCCACACTGTAGTCCATTATTAAGGGAAACCAGGACAGGCACTCACAGGGCAGGAACCTGCAGGCAGCAGCTCATGCAGGGGTCATGGAGGTGCTGTTCCTCATGGCTTGCTCAGCCTGCTTTCTTATGGAACCCAGGACCACCAGACCAGGGACAGCACCACCTACCAGGAGCTGGGCCTTCCTCCAGCAGTCACTATTGGGAAAGTGCCCTACAGCCGGATCTTCTCAGTTAACGTCCCTCCTTTCAGATGACTCTAGCAATGTGTCAACACAAAACTAAGCAGGACAGCAACAGAATGAGAGCCAAACCCAAACTCAGCTCTCAGATCTGATTCTAACAAACAACTTAAAAAGATGATTTAATGAGGAACCAAAGCAGAAACAAACAAAATTAAGACCTGTGGGTTGGGGGTGGGAGAAGCTCATGAAAGTTGAAAAAAAAAAAAATCAACAATAGTCAAAGTGAGGGGGGCAATTAGAGTCAAAAAAATAAAAACAGAAACAATAAAAAGATGGTCCAGAGATACAAAGGATCACTATTACATAGAAATAGTTCAAATAGTTACAAATAACTATTCACCCACAATCTGGAAATCCAAAGATGATGATAAAATCCTCAATTAAGCCATGAAAAATAGAACATGTAAACTGACCTACAGCAAGCTAGCAACCCTTAGGAACAGGAGAGCTGGATGGCACCCCACATGGCCTGCCAAACCTCTGTAACCCACTCCAACCACTTAAAGGGGAAGAATTCTCTCAAACTCACGTACAAGACCATATTACCTCAACACCAAAACAGACAAGGACGGGTACACACACACAAAAATTACTACCTCTGGTAAAAACAACCCATAAATTATCTTAATTTGAGCAACCTCAACCCAACAGCACATTGTAATGGTTACAAACCACGACCAAGACCCAGCGCCTGGATGCAGGACGGGTCACGGTGGGCAAGCCAGTGAATCTGTGTATCACACCAGCAGAAAAAGGGACAGCAGACAAAGAAAGAGAGTAAAATTCAACATGCTATCCAGGCACTGTAGCTCTCCTCTGTAACCTCAGCTCTCAGGGGCTGACACAGGAGGACCGTTATGAGCTTGAGACCAACTGGGTTAGAGAATGAGATTCTCAAAATACAAGAAACATAAACACTTTCCACAATAAAAGCTCTGATGAACAGGGCATGTAGAACAGATTACATGATAACACAGCAACCAGTGAGGAGGTCCAGGCCACTTCCTGAGGATCTGAAAGAAGACAAGAAGGCTCTCTACTGCCATTTCTACACAATCTCTACATAAGCCCTTGCCAGAGCAGTCACGCAAGCCAAGGGAGGGCCGTCCGCCTAGGAAGGAGCAGTCAAGCCATCCAGTTCCTTCACACGCTGTTAACAGCCCTCTCTTCTGAAACGGCTTTCACACCCTTCCTAGTTCCAGTAAACAAGTTATAATATTAAAATCTCCTCTTCTGGAATGTTATAACCTATCCCTGCTCACAATAATGCCAGACTGCTCCTTCGAAAGAATAGTGACACTATCACCGTCTCGTCATTAGAACCACAGCTATTGTTCAAAGCCAGTAGCTTGGCTGGACATTCAAGCTTGGTAGTCATTAACTTTTCCACTTTCATTCTTCAGGAATGGCCCTGAAGGAGTCACTGGTCAAAGAGAAACTCCAGTAGCTCTCCTCCACAACTCACGCTTCATGTGTGAAGTGTCTCTTCACAACATTCTGTCTTCAATACCATTTCTGGGTAAGCCAGTGCCTTTCAACAGCATTTAGTGCAAAGGCTGGCCTACTAACATAAATATACACAGACTGTGTCGGGCTTCTAACCCCAGCATCCTGACAGGATTGGGCTGGATCACTTCTGGTGTAGAGTTGTCCTGTGCAATGTAAGATGTTAGCAATACTCTTGTTCTCTCAGCATTGTGTTGCTTTGAGATGAAAAAAGAGGAATAATTACTCCTGTTTGCCATCTTCTGATTTAAAGTAACAAATATATTAAATGTCCCTGCTAAACAATAAACTCTTTAAAGATCTTCTGTTTTATATTCTCAATATAACTGAATACACATGAAAGCATTTAAACAAATATTTTTTTTCCTGTTAACCTTCCCCGAAGTAGTAGACTGGATAGCCTAAACTATTACATTTCTAAATAGCAATTAAGCATGAAACATAAATTCCAACCTTAAGGAAAGCATGAGAGGCTAATACTCTGAGTTACATTGTGTCCAAAAAAAATCCTTGTATAGCATTAGGAAGGTTAGTGTCACATGCAAGAGGAGCAGGAGGGCCAGGGCATGGCTCAATAGATAGAGGCACTTATTCAAAGGCTTGACTAACTGGGTTCAATCCCAGGCCCCTTAGCCTAACAGGAGAGAGAGATGCGTGCCTACTCGCTTATATCCTCATATATTCAAAACATGCACGCATGCACAAACGAAGATATTAAACAAGAATAAAGAAAGTACCTCCTACTTCCTTCATGCAGCCTGCATCTTTACTCCCTAAGTTAAAACTTAATCAAGGCCAGTTAGCAGAGGCAAGAGCTCCATCTAAGTCTAGGCTAGGTTCAAGTTCCCAAGATTGGTGATTCTAAATGCTTGCTGTGCCGTGGAATTCTCTGTAGACTTTAAAAGCTTAATCACTGAGCTTCCTTCTCTTTTAGGCTCAAGGATGATAATAAAAACTAAAATTGTTTGTTAAATCCTCAGTGGAGGGCTGGTGAGATATCTCAGTGGGTAGAGGCACTTGTCACCATGCCCTGATGACCCAAGTTCCAATCCTGGTGGAAGCAGAGACCTGACTGCAGCACACTGTCCTCTGCCCTCTATGTAAACCATGGCAAGTGTACCTACACACACAAATAAGGCTTTCTTTAAATATCCCCAGTGGATTCTAATGTGAAGTCAACAGCTGATAGACGCTAGTCCAGATTGGTCCAAAAAACGTCACATCCTCACCCAGGGATGGAAGGCTGGTCCTAGGACAACCTCACCTCCTCTGGAGTGGCCATCTTACTCTCTGACTTGCTAATAAGCACAGCGGTCCACACCCACACACTTGTCTTAAACAGAATCTGAGGTTAAGCCGTCATGAGCAAGGCAATCACGACGAGGTCCCTGGCTGTTCTATGATGCTCACGGATAGACTTACATTCCTCTTTACTCGGTGAAGTTACATTCAGTTCTGTCGGGAGCGACGGCTGGCTGGGACTAAGAGTTGGCGTGGTTACGGAGGTATCGTTGTTGTCACTGGTGGTCTCTTCGGGAAACAAATCTGATTGGCTGTTACTCGTACTTGGGGTGGAATCATCATCTGGTTGTTTCTTTTGAAAATCTACAGAAAAAGGAGTAAGAACAGTGGTCACGTGAGGGCTGGGAAACCTGCTTAACTAAGGAGTAGGACCAGTGGTCACGTGAGGGGGTGGGAAACCTGCTTAACTAAGGAGTAGAACCAGTGGTCACGTGAGGGGGTGGGAAACCTGCTTAACTAAGGACCTTATGTCAGAGCAGTCACTAGCAAACAATGTTAGTGCCACAGGTCCTCGAAACATGGAAGAAAGCTCCTGTGGGTAACTAAAAGAAAAGCATAGAAGTGAACCGCTGACTAAAAACCAGACACAATCACGTGCATGCTTTGTACAGAACGGTTTAAACTTTAAGTTATATATTAACACCCTTTGTGCTTCGGATGAGGATAGACACTGATTTGAATGCTGAACTTTGAAAACCCAAAGATGTCCTTCAAGAGTTATCAGTAGAAAGGATCGGAGTGGGGAGTTAAGACTTATAGGTGAGAGGTCAGAAGGAAAATGGTAGCACAGAAAATAGAAAACACATTACAAATGGCAGAAAACGGTGAGTGCATGTATATTATCAGTAACGAGGATAATGTAAAAGAAATGAGCACAACAGAGAAGAGAATGAATGGGCTGCATTTAGTTCACAACAGACATAAAAACACAAAGAGATTCGTTTTCTAATTAGTGTCTCTTATTTCTTAAGATCCTCGGGAAAATGCTAGAGCATAAACAATACTATTTACTTTGTAAGGAAAACTCCAAGTTTTCCTGTTAGAGCAGAGCAATTCAAGCTGACAACACAGCTCCGCCCCCAGGCACAGGGCAGGCACGGATGAAAAGTGCAAGATGACTCACACTGGGAGGGGCCTCCAGGTCAAGCCCACCCATTCTTCTTCTGTTCCTTTCCTGTGTATGTCTCCTAGACACTTACTTTTTTTTTTTTTCTTTTTCTCTTTTTTTACAAACCCTTGTGGCAAGGCCTGACTTTCAATAGATCACAGCCAGGGAGCTGATCTGCAACATATGAAACCCTGACCCAGAAGCAGGTCGTCTACAAATGGTTTAGCGCAAGGTTCCACACAAACATGCATTCAGCGTAAGGAGGATACTTTCTTAGTCAATGTTTTGACATTTTAAAAATGATTTATCTCAGTATTATCAATTATCAAGAAAATGCTATATAAATAGGATAAAATAATGCCCTTTGCATGTTATAAGATAAAATATAAAACTTTTATATCATCTTACTAGTATACCTATGTCAAAGACCAGTGTCTTTCCAAAACCATGAACCACACAACAGGAAATGTTATGAGGCTGAAAGACATGGAATAGAATCTAGTAGACATTGAAATGGAACCTAGTATAGTCTTCGATTCCTTGAGACAGACAGATACCAACTTACTCAGGCACAAGAAACTGGAAATGCTTGTGTCCCACTGGGTCAGCGTACTTTCTCTGCTGCCCCCAGCCCCCGCCTGCCTCAGAGCACTGCTAGGCACATTCACTTCATCCAGCACCCACTTCCTAACTGACACCCAGAGAGGAGGACTGAAGGAGGGAGACCCAGGAATCCCAGAAGGTGACGGGGCTTCCTAGAGCCTGGAAGGCAGTGGTAGGCAAGGGTCCATGGACAGCTTCTTGCAGCAGGGACTAAAGTTTGCTACACTTGTTTTTCTAAAATTCTAAAATAAACAGGAAAGCTAGATTCCATTACCACACATGAGGAAATCAGGACTAACGCTCCATGCTTTTTACTGGTGCTGTTCATGGTATACTCAGGAGTATAAATCTATTAGCTAATCCACTTCACTGTTGCATTTATTTTCCCCAATTCTCAACCATCTAAGCAGGATGAGTTTCTGAAGGGAGAAAGGAGGCTTGTTTTTAAAGACATGATATACAATGTCAAATTCTCACTGCAAAGCCACCTGTGAGCCCCGATGCCCACTGCACCCACGTAAAAGAATCCTGGTACAAGACAGAAACATTCTGCTGAGTCATCACTGAGAAAATCTAAACCTTAAAATAAAATAAAATGCTAGACGTGCACATAATGCATGTTCTCTATAAGCCAAGCCAGGAGGACGGGGGAGGGAACAAGCCTGAGACACAGACACAATGAGGGAGTCTCAAGCAAACCTCTACCCCTTCCTGCATTTTAAGCCTAGGCCAAAACATTAGAATTCTTTTTAAAATAATCTTTTTACATGATTATTTTAAAAGCTTTTTATTAGATGATCAATTAATAAACTGAGCTAAATAAAATAGCTAAAAGACATTGCCTCAGAAAAAGTTATGAGTTTATAACCATACAAGTATAACAAAAAACAAAGGCGAGAGTCATGGCTACACGTCTGTTAAAGCTTACCAGTCCCAAGAAAAAATGGGCCTCAAGAAATATCAATTGCCTGAGTGGCTAAATGACTGAGACTCATTCCCCCCGACTCCCTCCCTTCCTCCTTCCCTATCACTACCTTCTACCTCCCTCTAAAAAGCCAGGTCTGCAGAAGTGACTGAACAATTCCAAAGGACTAAGTTCAATTCCTACACCAACATGGCAGCTCACAAACCTCCGTGGGATCAACAACCTCTTCTGGCCTCAGCAGGTACCCTAAGCACACATGTGGTGTGCAGATGAGCATGCAGGCCACAGGCCCATACACAGTGAATAAATCTAAAACAAAACGCTGCCACTAAATCACACATAAAATTCCTAGCAATCACTAACAATTCAGAGTGTTTATAAGGACTCCTAGTTCCTTATGGGCTAGCATTTCTATACATGAATGAGCAAAATCCATGAATTTCTACTTCCATCATCACTAGAGATGAGCAGCTCACTGCATTGCTCCAAGTCATCAGTGGTGACCTGGTCCGCTGTAACAAGGCTTCTCCATCACCACGGCAGACACTGAGCCTGGGTATGAATATAGTCAAGTGGGACAACAGTGAGGGACAGCAAGCAAAGTGTGGCTCCTCACCTCCACTCATCCCGACCCGAGTGGGACAGGGTGGGGGTGGGTAGCTCAAAGTCTGTGCTGAAGCTGGGTCTTGGGCTGCAAGGTATTCTGAATCAGGCCTGGCTCACCCTCTGCAGCAGCACCACTAAAGGACCCAGAAATGGTGAGCTCACAGGAGGGGTTCTCCACATTTTTACATCTCCTCTCCAGTCTTCAAACCCTAACTGCCCTGCAGCACAGATTTCAACTCTCCATTGCCACTGGAAGCTTTTCTTTGGTATTTCATACGAAAGAGTACTTTATGTTTCAAGCAGTCAGATACAGAAAAAAACAAAACAAAACAGAATGTTGCCAAGAGTTTTATCTCAACCCACTTACAAATAAAAATTCATTTCCTGTACCTCAAAAGTTTGGTTCATTCAAAGCACTGCATAAAAACTTCCTTTACTAGAACAGCATTCTCAGCTCCCTCCCTGCCTCCCCAGCTTATGTGCATCAGAGCCCAGAGCCCTACCAGCCCAGGTCTTCCCAGCTTATGTGCATCAGAGCCCAGAGCCCTACCAGCCCAGGTCTCTAACTTTAAAAAGCTGTAAAACCATGAGCAGTGGCAGGCCAAATCATAAACTAAAACTTGAGCCTTCTGATTAAAATCTTAAAATTCTAGGTGTTGATGCCCTGAGCTAATAGTCTAAGCAAGAACTGGCTTCAGCAAGAGTTAAGCGCCAACAGACTTAGTTACGAAACCCTGCAATTGAGTCCCCATGTACCCTACTTAAAGGGAAAACAGATCTCAATGCGGCTGGGTTTATTTAAACTTCTTTTATGAATATTCTCTTCTGGCTTTGTTAATAGTTGAAATGGTAAATTCTAGACCAGAGTCTTATCTTTTCGTGGTGATTTCCTGCATGCCCACCCCACAGAGATAGAGACAGACACAGACAGACAGACAGACAGACAGACAGACAGACAGACAGACTGACTGACAGACTGACAGACTGACTGACTGACTCTGCTGTGGATAGATGATTCCTGAGGTACTGTGAATGTGAATATGTATTATTGACATGGGCACAACCATGCCAAAAAACCCATTATCTCAGACACATGGAAATGGCAAACTCTTCCCCTAGATAGGCTCAGAGGCTTACTCTGGTCCAAAAACGTCAGCTAATATATGTGAAAACCACCAAGTGCAGCAGTGCTGAGTGCGGGTAGCAGTGCTGAGTGCGGGTAGCAGTGCTGAGTGCGGGCAGCAGTGCT
>NW_022196909.1:45273489-45287354 GCF_008632895.1 Mastomys coucha
AGTGCGGGTAGCAGTGCTGAGTGCGGGTAGCAGTGCTGAGTGCGGGCAGCAGGAGTGCTGTGTGCGGGTAGCAGTGCTGAGTGCGGGCAGCAGTGCTGAGTGCGGGCAGCAGGCGCCCCCCCACAGCCCACTAAAGCCCAGCTTTTTCTATGTCTGCCTGTTGTTGTTTCTTCAACTGTCATCCTTCACTCCTCCCACATTGCCCAGTCGGGTTTCCAGGACCAAGCCACACAGGACAGGGAAGGTTCCATCTGGGCACTTCCTCAGGAACTAAAATAAACCCCATTGTCTATTCTTCTGCTGTCTCATGGAACTGGCAACAGCATGCACCCAGAAGCTGAACTTGAAGCCCAGGGATCATGTGTCCATAGTCTCCCTTCTTTACCACTCCATCTCAAACCCCATCGGCCTCATCACTCCCAGGAGCTGACACTCTCTGGCCAACACACCTCTCTGCGCTAAGGTCTCGCCTGCAGATCCCATCAGCTGCAACTTATCAGAAACCTTGTGTCCTTTCTTGGGTCACTGTAATCCACTCTCCACACAGCAATCAGAATGGTTGTGAGAAACAAAGAAATAAAACTCCCATTAAAACCCAAATTTTGATCTCAGTTCTGTGCCTAGACCCTCAAGGCTTCTCTGCTGCATCTACAAATCTTTACATGTCTAAAAAGCTGAAGTCCCCCAAGAAAGATTTCTGGGGAAAGGGTGAGATGGCTCAGCAGGGGAAAGTGTTGCCATGGAAGTTTGCTGGTCAGAGTCTGACCTCCAGAATTCACAGCAAAAGGAGAGCACTGACTCCTAAAAGTTGTCCTCCAACCTACATACGTGTACCATGGCACGCAATTTAGTGACACTGGTACTCCCCATCAACACACCGCACCACACACATGAGCAGTCTAAACCTTAAGGGGAATGGCTTCTGCTGCCTTCTCATCTTTAGCCACTGACCCTCTCACTTCTCCCATGATGGAAACCTAACCTGGGGTCCAGGAGCACTGGTACCCACCACTCACCTTTCAAGACTGCACACAGCACCACTTCCTTGGGGAAGTCTGCACGTCACCCATGGAGATTGGAAACACAGCTCAGGGTACAGGCCTTGTCTGGCCTTCACAAGCCCTGGGTTAGAAACTCAGCTTGGCCAAACGTAAAGACCACCCTATGCAGAAGGCACTGAGACCCTTCAGACCCTGGGCACTCAGACTCTGGTCAGGTACAGAACAGTCAAGCCCTGCAGCCCAGTCCTCACACAATGCCTGCCTGTAGTGAACTACCTAGAGTTGTTGACTTACTGGATCCTGGTGAATATACAAAATTTAAAAGTATTAATTTCCTTAGACACTAATGGATTTTAAATTGTTACATAATTTGTTTATAAGAAGCAAGAATGCTTCTGCCCCCCGTACAAACATTTAAGTGCCCCTGTCGATAAGCAAATTCCTGGTTTTTATAATCTATTCCTGTACTTAAAAGACAGACAGACAACAAAAACCTCAAAAAAAAGGGGGGGGGGTCTTCCCAAATATTCAGTATGGGTAAAACTGGCCCTGACAAGACTCAGAAAGTCTCTAAAGCTGCCTCCTGATTGCATACACTCAAACACAAAGCTACTTACTTGTCCTGGAGAACAGATACAGCATTAGATTGGCTCTTAAAGCCTGTTCTCAAACACAGTCAACAATGTACGAAGCTGACAGGGTTTGTTATGATTGGCAATTAAACATATTTTACAATCTGGTTTATCTCTGAAATTATACAGGCCAAAAATTCTTCACACCCAGGAGAAGGCTGCTCAGAGTGCGAACCAGCACAGGTGTCTGCAGGAGAGCGTGTTCCTTATACGGCATTTATTTTGCAGACTACACAGTTTCTCATTTACAAGGCATAAATTAACATCTAACATTACAACCAATATCTAACAGTCTATTAGTATTACTGTAACAAGCACCAGAGACACACTTGCCTCTTGGATTAAAGCACAATATGCACCAATTTAAAAAATGGAAAATATAAACTTTGTCTGATAGGACGTTAATTTAGTCTCAAAAATGTGCATTTGATAATATATAAATACATACATACAGGTCAGCAAGAGACCCATGTGTACAGTAGAAAAGTTGGTAAAGTAATAAAGTCAAGTTAGAATCTTGTGCTGTTTTACGACTTGTGTCTGGTACTAGGGGTGTGTGGCTCAGTGTAGAGCAAAGCCCTGGACTCCACCCTCAGGACCAACACCCACTCTAAAGAGAGTCTTCTTCTGTTTCTTGTAACTGATCCTGGTGCCATTAGAACTGAACTCCCTAGAGCCGTTAGCGCCCGGGGTCTGTCATAATCACCTAAACAGGGAAAGTGCAGTCTGAACCTAGCCGCAGTAGAGGTGGGAACCTCCGACTTCTCAGCTCCAGCCCAGCTTCCCATGCGCCACAAAGGCATCCCATGAAGAAGTAGGTAAGCTCTTGGAAGTAAACTAGAAGGGAATGGTCAGTCCTCTTTCTATGGCATTGTTCTATAGCTGTATCCACCCCTCAAGGCTCTAACCCTTTGTTCTGAACGCAGGCTTGAACTCAACAGCACTTTATCTTGCTTTGGCCTACCAAATGCTGGACTCACAGACACGAGCCACCACATTTAGCTTAGTCCTTCATTTAGCCATGTAGAAGTGACAGGAGAAATGACAAAGAAATTCCCATGGAGGCTTCCCCCTCTAGGGAGAGGTTGGATGGTGGTAGCAGGCAACAGAGACCGAGTGTCTGCTCACCAGCACCTCCTCTTTATTCCAGCTTCCATTTCTGACAGGGCTCAGCATCCTCACCCACACCAGGGCCACAAGCATATCCTCGCTCATCCTCGCTCAACGCTGTCTCATGGAGGGCCTGTCACTGACTGTGTGTGCACGTCACATCAAGTAGGATGGGTTACTTCTGAGATGCACTTTCACTTAAACTCGTGAAAAGATCAGCACAAATTACTATTCAAACATCACCAAGCGTGATAAACCTTAAGAATAATAAGCTTTTTCCCAGAAAAAAAAATAGGCCAACTTCTAACTTAAACCAAAAGAAAATTATTTTAAAGGATAAAATGATGTTTGCTAGCAATTCTTTTTTAGAAATGAGTGATTTATTTATTTATCTATCTATTTTTGCTGTATATACAGATGTACTGGGGTCTGTTTAGAAAAGGCTACAATGATTTTCACAATATCAAGGCTCACTGACTGTTTTATTAGTGGCAGAATATACAGTCTATGAAATTCATGATCTAATAAGACAGAGTCCCATGGTTCTTACAGAGACCACAGTACAAGAAAAGGAAAAGCCTGTGCTTTCTCAGCTAAACAGTCTGTACTTAGAGGGAAGAAAACTGCTGCACGGCTATCCCACACCCTTCTGCTTGAAATAGTTTTCAGGAGCATGCTTGCTACAGTTCAAAGACTGGTTCTTCCTTGTGCTAGTTATATGACCTCAGGCAAACCACTGAGTTCCTGTTTCAGTATACTGAGCAAATCAAGATGGGCCAGCCTGGAAGTTAGAAAAGCCTTCTGGTGAAGTAGGAGTGTGTATGGACGATCAGTCAGTGTTTGCAGCCTATGACTGTTGTTTACAGAGATGAGCTCACCACTCCCCATGTGCTTGTACCTAATAAACCACTTCAAGTTCCAGAGCTGGCAGGAGCAGGTACCCTCCATTAGAGGTGGCATCCAGCTTTCTTTCCTGTGTCTCTTCTTCCCTCAGCACTCCTACTCAGTGTTCAGGATCCAAACTGCAGTATGCAGTAATGAACACACTTTAATGACTAACACTAAATACACACACACACACACACAGTCCTCTAGGTTTTGAGTATCTAAGAACATCAAGGTTCTTACAGCAAACACTAAGCTAAATTAACAAATGACCCTAAAATATAGATATTTCATAACAACAGTGGTTTGTCATTTATGTTCATAGGTGGATGACTGGTCCTCATCAGAATGCTCTGATGTCAAGAGAAAGGGAGACCAATGGGACCACACCTTGGTTTTTAATATTTCTTCATTCACATTTAATTCATTTAAAAAAAAAGTCAGTGCTAATGAAATCATGATTATTGGAGGAGAATCTATGACCACTAATTCACTAAACCAGCGTAATTCTAACTACAACAACAAATCCTTGTATTGTACCCACAGGTAAGTGTAGTAGTTCTCACCCCTCATCAAGGAAACTTCTCTTTGCAACAAATGGAGACCATTACGGAGAGCGACCGCAGTGTGCAGAGTTGCGGAGCCCAGTCCCAATGGCCATCTACAGCACGCTCTCACACCTAAGGCCCAGGGAACACTGTAGAGGACAGAGGGGCAGGAAGCCTGTAAGAGTGAGAGGATCAGGGAACCAGCTGTGAGACCATGTCTCCTAGGAACAAAAGAAACTGCACCCAGAGAGTCTCACCAACATGACTGCCCAAATGGCAAAAGAATGAGGACAACCATGAACGGGCCAAACTGGACAGTCCTCACCAGGGAGGAGCACACCAACTGCCCTGGGTCAAATGGTCAGCCCTAAAAAATATACGTAGAAGTAACATTATACTGACTAAACAGGTTATAACTGAGAATGTGGATGTACATACAAGAACGTATGTGCGTACAGTAACAACTAATGAAAAAAAGCAGCTATGAATCTATAGAAGTGTAGGATGGGGTTAAGGGATGTCTGCAGGGAGGAAAGGGAGGAGAAATGCTGTCGTCAATGGTGATCTCAGAATGAACAAAGAGCAGCACAAAGTCACTGTGCAGAGCCTCCGGGAGAAAAAGGCCGGGAAGCAGGCAAGGAAGGCATGGTGCTGAGGAGGGGAGCAGCAAATACCCGTGTGCTCCAGCAGCGTAGGGCTGTGCACAGCAGCTCTGCACAGAATCTGAGCAACTACTACACATAGGATTGTTCATGAATACATTTTCATCTCAAAGAAAATAATATAGCTTTTTTATTTTCAAGAGTATCATAGACAAAAGGAGCGCTTAGGAAACCAGATGGTGAGGTAAGTGAAGACTCAAGTCAGGCCGACACCAGGGACTGGGACTGGGACTGGGACTCTGGCTAGTCTTGGATGTGTGAAGAGGAGATGATGTAGACTTTCTATCAGGGTCACTATACTTCACTAGGACCTTGTAGCATGTGAGTGAGTGCAACAACCACACTAAACCAACACTTGCTCACTGACAAGAAGTCTCCTTTGCTACGACGACGGTTCCCAGGCAGTGAAGAGCTTATAAACCACAGCTGACTGCCTGACTCTAACTGGCATCTTTGTGCTTTAGCTTCAGCCATACTATGTTGACCTGACTTTGGCTATATCTGTCTGCAACTCAAGCTACTAAATGAGTGCATTAAACCATGTAAAGTCTAGTACAAAAAGAAAACAAGATATCAGATGTCTTTAGATATTAAGACCTTAGACATCATTCAGTCTAGTTCATAGAAACTTCACTTAAAACAAGTAAAATCTGGCTAAACTAATGTATTGGTGCCATACTTTATTTGCAGGCGTGAATAAGGCACACCGAATCGGACAGAGAAAGGTAGATGCTTACCCACCTGAAATCATCTCTAAAGTACTGGTGGCATGCAGTGTAGGCAAGTTTCTCTTGCTGTCTGTCCATAGTGCCCAGAGTAAGTGACCGTGTCCTGTGAGGTTGGACTCTTGAGCTCTCACTGCTACTCACTGCCGTCTGGTACCTTAAATCTTGCATGAGACACACAGGGCTTACGGGAATGCTGGCCGATAGGAAAGGAAGGGGCACTGAGTCCTCGCCATCAGGCCACAGCTTTCACGGGCAAGGTCCCTGGCACAAGCAGCCCATTTGTTGTCTCTTTGTAAAAACAACTACTTGCTACTTATCTCTCCACATGAAGAGCTCATAGGACGATCACACCATTAAGCTGTTGATTTTGCTTTGAACCCTGGGAAGTTTGGTGGTCAGCCAACTCACCCTGCACTAGCCCTGACTAAACTGACATCTAGGCTATGCAGTTCTGAGTAAGAATCTTCTATTAATTTTGCTAAGCCTTGTGAATTTTCCCTTTGTGCAGGTTTCTTCATTTAAAGAGAGAAAGTCAAGCTGGGTGTGGTGGTGCACATCTTTAATCCCAGCATTCAGGAGGCAGAGGCAGATGGACCTCTGTGAGTTCAAGGTTAGCCTGGTCTACAAATCAAGTCCAGGACAGCCACGGCTGCACAGAGAAACCCTGTCTTGAAAACAACAAAAAAGAAAAAGAAAAAAGAAAAAAAAAAAAAGCCACTGCTCTCACTCATGCAGCTATAAATCACATGAACATAAAGTTTAAAATTGTTTACTTTTGCTTTAGGAACAGGTCATGAAAATCAAAAGTATCAAAATCTCACTTTTTATTGTGGGTAATCTCACAGAGAAAAGCATCTAAAATGGCCCACATTAATATCTGAAACTCTATTTAAGTGGGGGGTGGTTCAGATGAGCTAATGATGACCATGGCAATGGCCTGGCTCCACACAGGGCCAGGGCTACACATTCCATTGTCTCTTTCAGAGCAGACAACACAGAGAATTATTAGATTTTATAATGAGAGATCACAGTTATGGATAAGACCATAGCTACAGAGGACTTCCCCACTCCCCCCACCTACCCACACACTTTACATTTCCAGGCAGAAGAAGCATCAGCGGACAGAACTGAGTAGGTTTTAGTCAAGATGTGTCAGGTTTAAGTAATAGATCCAAAAATGCTCTCGAAGTACGAGACAGACACAATGACCAGAGGCGGAAGGAGTGTAATTCCCTGCACATTCTATCCTTCAACTGTCTCAGTACAGATCATACATAGCTAAAACGGTAACCCCAGAAAAGAAAAAGTAATTACTTTTGCGCCTTCAGATGCCATCTAAAGGGGAAAATCTCCCAAACACAAGCAGCCCAGAAGTTCCCGTCTAGGTCCACTGGGCCGCGAGTGAATGATGCTGTGTACAAACTCAGGGGAAAGGCTGAGCCTGGCAGGAGGATGGAGCACATCCCCAATTTCCTCTCTAACCTGAATTTATCAATCTGATAAATCCTATTCATCTTTCTTCTAGAAAACTAAAACAGAATGACAAGGAAAATCACCCTCTTCAGAGGCCTCGCTCTGTCATCAGAGTTGGGAACGACCTGAGGCTCGCGCAGTCGAGGGCTCAAGTTCCGATGCGCAGGCCAGCCAGAAGGCGTGTCACCCCAGAACACTAACACAAAGTGTTGATCAGTCCTGCTTCACTCCAATTAAAATTGCAGCCACAATGTTTAATGTAAGCAATCACACCCATCGAGACCCATCACATAACTATCACACACAGGAGTATACTGTTCAGTGTGCCAGGTCGGTTTGGATAGCGCAGTTCATGGGAAGCTTACAAGAGTGTCCTTAACTAGCCCATGAAGCCCTGCAGCCCATTTCCTGCACCACAGAAGCACACAGGAAGAGGAGCAAGTCCAGCCTCCGAGTGTTATGAGCAGGGCCAGTCAGACTCTGGAGTGGGTTTTTACTGCACTAGCTTCTGTTAAGATGCCCACAAATATCCACACAAGCAATGCTATTCTCACTAGCTGTTTGGCTCACAAAATGATTTCACAAAAGATGTTCAGTATTTTTGATTATGAAGCAAATAACTTTTAGAATTATTTACAACAGTGTCTTAGTTTTGGTTTGGGGTTTATTTTTAATCTAAAACCATTATCAAAAGCACCACCCATCTTTTAAAGAAAGAGAAGAGAGGAAGGCTGGAGTGGTCCCTTGCTGGTTAAGGTTAATCTGTCCCTTGTGCAGAGGACTCCAGTCCACATGGTAGTTCACACCACCAACAACGCCAGGGCAGAGGAGGGTGCACACACATACACACAGAATGATCAAATGGTAAGACAAACAACGGCTGAACCTACAGGAAGGAAATGTAGGAGGTACCTTGATAGGTTTTGCTCTTTTGTGTTGCATGGAAGCAACGAGAACATCTACTGAGAGGTAAAATAAATATTGTTACCTACATACAATAGGATGTTGAACAGCCCCGAAAAAAAATAGTCATATACTCCATGACTGAACTCTAAGGACATTATGTTAAGCGAAACAAGCTGATTGCACGGGCGTGCTGCGCTCACGACAAATCACGGTGAATGGTTTTGTTTACATGTGACACCTAGAGGAGAGAATCTCAGAGGCAGATGTAGGAATGGTAGCTGTCAGGATCCTGGAGAAGAGAGTGGGGAATTATTTGATGGGATGTGATTTCAGTAGTGCATGGTGAAGTGTTCCGAAGGCACGTCATAACACCCTCTCTTAAGATGATAAACTCACCTTAAACAGTAATTTCCAGAACTAAAAGTGTTAAAGCACATATAAGTTCTGGTCTTTTTAAGACAAGTCTGACAAGAACGGTTACTTCAACAGTCTGCAGTGCTGGCAACCGTGATGTTCTGTAGGGAGGCCAAGCTGCACGTGCAGACAACAGTGACAGTACGAAACGCAGGCTTACAAGCCACTCCTCTTTAATACGCTCTCTCTGCAAAAAAATAAGTTATCTTAGGTTTTCCTTCTAGAATCTGTGTGTCCACTTTCTCTCAGCAGGACTGCTCGTGTGCAAGTGAGGGGACAAAGCGGGGTGCTGCTCTCTGTAAGTCACATCAGGACTGCCAAGCTTTTGTCGTTATTCTTGTTTTCACATATGCCTGGTCTGCAAGACTATTTACAAATTCAACAAAGATTATGACAAATGCCATCCGTCCATAACCCACATGTGCATTATCAGAAAGCTGTGGGTCTTGTCCCTGGTATGGCCCATGACACTACAGAGTCTCCCCAGTAGGCCATGCATTTACACCTGCATTATCCGTGTACTCGAGGTGTAAGGTAGACATTTTACAGAAATGGTATTCTATTGCATGTTGTCCACTAAAACTAGCTTTTCTTTGATGCTGGGTTTTACATAGATCTGTGCTAAAATATACATGTTTAATATACTCAATTTAAACTTCTGAGAGTAATTCTACTTTATGAATATCATATTTTCCTTGCACCTTGTGAAGCAAATTATTAAGAAAGCTAAAAGGAAAAGAAAATCCTCAACAAAACAAGAATAAAAATGTGTATGAAGCTGGGTGTGGTGGCACATACCATTAATCCCAGCACTCAGAAGACAGAGGCAGGTGAATCTCTGTTAGTTTGAGACCAGCCTGGTGTACAAAGCAAGTTCCAGGGCTACACAGAGAAACCCTGTTTTGTAAAACAAAACAAAAAAGAATTCTGAGAAACTATGAGGAGTGGAGAGGCCATTTAAGTCACTGAGAAGCTATGAGGAATAGAGAGGCCATTTAAGTCACTGAGAAGCTGTGAGGAGTGGAGAGGCCATTTAAATCACTGAGAAGCTGTGAGGAGTGGAGAGCCACTGAAAAGCTGTGAGGAGTGGAGAGGCCATTTAAGTCACTGCACGGCACACCTGCATTCTGAAGCTGCTTCTGGGCTGTTTCAATCTTTGATGTGCTACGAATCAGTATTAGACACAATTCTAGAAACTGTTGTACCATGGCATTCTTTCCAAATAATCTCTATATGCTTCTAGACCTTCTTTTCATAAGGAAGTGAATTTCAAAGAAATGGTATACTTATAAAGGCAGACCTCACATTCTCTTTTAAAAATGTATAGTTTAACAATATAAAAGAAACAGAGAGGAATACATAACTGGAAATTCTTTGTAAAATTTAGAGACCTAACCATATAGCCTGTTGATGCCAGACTAAGAAACCTGATGCATGTCTTATTTCCAATCTACCCCAAACCTGTCACTTTAAGCTCTGTGGTTTTACTTTTATGGCTTTACTCTGGCTAACCCAGCCAGATCCCAACTGGCCTGGGCTTCAAACCTGAGTTTAACCCAGGATGTAATCTGACAGCTTCAAGAGACAGCGTGACCCCAGGGAGAGCACCGTAACTGCATCCAGCCAGTCCGTGGTCTGCCTTGCGGTCAGGGCTTCCGCACCTTGGCTGACACCCAAAGCACGGACGGCTGAGGTGATCCGGCACAGACAACTGGCATCAGAGGAACCACTGACAGTTCTACATCTTGTAAATCATGCTGGAAATGATGAAAGTAAAACATCAGATAGAGAAGTGACTTGTGTTGACTGCTCTCAGATGAGTGTCCATCTGGCTGCTCTCAGATGGTCCTCTCTCAGAAAACCATCCATCCTAGCTAGGAGCCTAGGTTTATCTCTACCACTTGAAAATATCCCAGCTTTGCAACTGCCTGGGGTGTTCTTTCCAGCCTAACTGAAGCGGTTACATTTGCTTGAGTGTCAGTTGAGAAGACTGTCAAGTTGCCCTGCCTCTCCCCTTCGATTGTACTCAAATGGCTATACCCCAGCCTTTCTCTCCAAGAAAAAGCAGAGTGAGCCATCAACAGGCTAAGAGAAAAACAGAGTCTCCTCTGGGGGGTCTTTACACATCTTTAAACTGGCAATGGGAGAAAAGGGCAGAATGGCGTGCAAAAACCCAGAGCACGTGGATGCAGGGACTGATCCCTTTAAGACCCAGTCTTCTGCCACTGAGCTGCTCCAGAAATGTTTCTCTCCCGTGTGGACTCTGCTGTGATGCTCCAGCCAACCTCTCTGCTATCCTGCGCTCGCAATGTATCCTGCCCTACAATTTAGATCCTAGGAAGAAAAAGCCACTCCGTCAGGAAGGATTAAAGATATATATGCACCTCGTTTCTGATTCACACAGTAAAAATTAAGGAAATGAGTAAAGGGCTCTTATCAGTTACTCACACACACACTGATTTGGTTGTGGTTTGAGGCATGGCCTTAACTCTCTAGCCCTGATCTGAACTCTATGTAGACCAGGCTGGCCCTAGAATGCTGGGATTAAGACACCGTGCTAGCACACCTTGCGCATTTGCAGTCATCTGGCTAGTCTCCAGAACAAGCGGCACAAACTGCACACCCACCCCTAGGGAAAACCGACAAGGAACGGCTCGAGGAGCCCTCTTTCCAGTTAGCAAGTGTCAGCAGGAGCTGGCGGGAATCCTATCTGGGTCCATCCTAATGGCAGTCCAAAATGGTCTGGATATGGGTGCTTGCTTTATCAACACTAAAATTAAATATCTTTCACCAGTCCTCTCTGGTCTTTCAGTTGTATTATCAGTATCACCTAAGTTCCCTAACATGGAGAAAATCATACCAAAAGTTACTTATTCCAAGGGGACTGGAGATGGCTAAGTGGTTAAGAGTGTTGGCCAGTCTTCCAGAGGACCTGGGTTGGATTCCCAGCACCTGCCTGCAGCTCACAGCTGTCTGTACCTTCAGTTCTAGGCTATGTGACATCTTCACATAGCCACACATGCACACAGACACACATGCAGACAAAACAGCTATATTCATAAAAACTTTAAAAATGTTAAGAGCTTACCCAAGTACCCACCTTTAAAATAGTATTGGTAGTGACTATGATGGTTGTTAAATAAGCACAACACATTTTTCTTAAAACAAAAAAGATAAAATTATACTACTGTGTAGATTTAGCTATGTACGATATGCTCTAAATTCCTCAGGACAAATGAGTACTGGAGTAGATTAAAGAAGCAGGCTTTGTTTGTTGGTAGTGTCTCTAGGATGAATATGTTTAGTACAATGTCCTCCAGACAGTGGTGGGGGCCGGCCTTCCAGGTTATGCCCGTAGTTTACCTCTGCACTGTGGGTATGCTCATCCTCTGTAATTGCCCAGAATACACCAACTGCACCACCCTGCTCAGAATGATACACACTGCAATTTGAAGAACCCAAGAGGAGAGTGTGTTTTGCTTGTGAGCGTTTAGATGACATCAGAGAGGTGCAGCACAGCCCTCAGAAACTGATGGATGCCCGATCGATCGCCAGCTGTGTCAGATGCCGGGAAGTTCAGAACAGAAGCACTGCACAAGGCTTGGTTAGAACTCACACACCAAACACTTTCCTCTCCGCCCCTGACAGTTTGTGTTTTCTTACAAATTCAACTTGATAAAGATATAGGAAAGAAACAGTCATGGGCTACCTATGTTTTCTATTTACTAAAAGACAGAGCAACACAGAAAGGGGGGAGGGGAGAGGAGAGGAGAGGAGAAGAGGGGAGGGGAGGGGAGAGGAGAAGAGGGGAGAGGAGGGGAAGGGAGAGGAGAGGAGGGGAGAGGAGGGGAGGGGAGGGGAGGGGAGGGGGGCACTAAGACAGCAGAACACACTACACTCAGTGTGTAGAGCCTTCTCCTTGGTTAAGAATATTCTCTTAGTCAGTCATACAATACATACAGCTAAATGAAACGTCTGTCCAAGAGAGAAGGGGTTGTAATATATTACACAGAAGGTCAACGCTGATCTTACACCTTCTTCCTTATGAGATGATGGTTTACAAGCACTAGACTTCAACGTCCTCATAGCATAGTTTCTGGAGTTTCTATCTTTACTTGACTCATTTTAGTAAGCTCGTTATTTATGTTCTTTATTTCATAAGTCACTAGTCAGCCTTGCTTTGAACTTTTTTATAGCTATGTCACTTTGGAGCAATTGTAATTGGCTTCTGGTCTAAGTGTGCCACATCGGCACTCTCTCAAGACTGTTTCTGTCGCCTGCTTTGTCCTGCCATTTCCTTGGCACCCCTCTGCCATATGAACACAATCAGGTGACCGTTCACCATGGACACAGTGTTGTCTTGTGGCAAGCACCTGAGTCACAGAAGGTCCCTGCCCCTTAGCAAGGAGTCTACACCTGGCTAGAATAGGGCATAACAGTGCTGAGTTAATGGTAAAAGATGCTTGGTGCCTGTCCTCCTGGAGCCAGTGGCTCTCCTAGACTCGGAGTTAACCAGGACAGACAGGCCAGTGAGCCCACGCACTCATCTGAAAGGTTACTCTTGCCATTCTCATCAAGATCAATAGACTCGCCTGGATCTGATCAAGGAACAAAAGACTTTCTGGAATAAGAATTTTTCCATTTACTTCCTGTCTTTAAGACAATTGACAGGGACTTTGTCCTATTTTGATAATTTTTAAGGAGTGGTAAGAAGACATACACACCAGCAATCCAGAATTTCCACACTGAATTCTCTGCTTCAATAAAACTAAAGCATGGGTCTGTGGTGGTGCAACCTGTGTCTTTTGTGGACTTGTATTACCAGTTTATTTACCCAAACCATTCACACTGCTAAAAACTAACAAACGAGCAACAACAACAACAATCTGTATACTTTACCACTTACTAGTTATAAGCAACGTAAACTTAAAACATTATGACACACCGATACTGGTAACAATATGGACATCACCGCCCTTTTGTAAAGGTGATTTCTAGGGGGGTTCAAAAAACCAAGTATGCAATCACTGAACCGCTATCTATACATGAGTATCCGCAGATCATCTTGGTTGCTTAGAAACCAGGCCTGAATAAACAGAGTTAGAGCAGCAGAAGGAAGAAGTCCTTGTTAAAGAGGTTCCAAAAAAAAAAAAAAAAAAAAAAAAAAAAAAAAAAAAAAAAAAAAGCAGAGACGGTGATTATCTGTTTTGAAAATGAGACTGTAAACAAACTGAAGATGTCGGATGTGGAAATGCCCTTCAGACCTCCAGCACTTTAACTCTCACTGTCTTGCAGCTGTGCATTGTTATTCAAAGAAAAGGAATCTCAATGCATGCACATAATCCTAGGCATCAGCGTCCAAAACAACTAAGAAATGCCGGCCTGTATTAACGACCCCCAAAAGTTAATGAGACATATACAAACTTGCTCTCCATGCTACTCTACTGGGTGGAAAGCAGCCATCAAATATGTATATTTAACAGAAAATTTAAATCTGAGTAAAAAT
>NW_022196909.1:45287364-45311445 GCF_008632895.1 Mastomys coucha
AAAAAAAAAAGAGGGGCCACCAATAATGTAATGCATTCTGTCCCACTTAAAATGATGTCTGGGACTGGTTCTAATCTGTATAATCCATGAATATATTGAATTATATCTAAGCAAATGTGACCTTTAGCAATGACAAAAATTCAAATTCCCACTTTTGACTATCTGAATCGGACTCTCAGAATATATATGTATCCTGGGTCTAAGTGCTCAAATGAGTGAGAAAACCAAAATAAAAAGCAGTAAACTGATAAGAATGAATACAGAAAACCAGAATGTCTCACCATTTCTGGCTCTATGCCACTCTTTTAAAAAGAGTGAGGTAAAATGACTTTTTTAAAAGGCTGACAATGGTTGTTAATTCCTGTAAGGAACAGAAAATTAGAAGCAATAAAGAAGTATCATGTAGAATTCACAATTTTCCAGAACGGTCTCCCTTTGAGACTCTCCTGGTCATATGTTTGTGGGCCATGTCCCTGCACGGCGTGTACAATTGTGAGCAGTCACCATTTCTCAGGTGTGCAGGGATTCAAGGGAGGTCTCGGGCACAGCAGGCATGACGCTCTCCTTGGGCCGTGTGTGTCTATGGGGCCTCTTTCTTGAGGCCAGTGCTTCTCCAGCCAATCCCTAAGAAAATCAAGTGCTCCCTTGAAAACAACCTCTCTATTAACACAATTCTAGGACAAGTAAACTTTATTAGGATCTTGTCTGACATTTCTGTTGCCTCACAGCGAGCTCACTTCTGGGAGCTCCTCTCATCCTCTCTGCTCTGCACACGACCTCCTGACAAAGGCATCATCAGATGCCTTCAGCTCATTTCTAATGACATTTATCCTTATTCCACTTCAGCTAACAGCTCCAAAGACAGTAAGCTGATCCCTCAGAAATCTCAGTCACTCTGCTCTAGCCATACCCTACTTCCCTTCCGTAGACCAGAGTTCTTTCCTTCATGTATCCCACCTTTTCATTCCAGAATCCCTAGTGATTTATTCTTGCTGTCTTTATGTACATGAGCCCAAACGTGTGGGCCACTACTTGCGACACTGTCATCAGTCCCCACTCCTCTTATACCTCTCCTCCATTCCACGGACTCTAAAAAAACCCCCTCAAACCTCGCTCCATGATCTACTACTAGTCCTTGACCCCTAAACTTTGTTACAAAGACCCGCATGAGTGGACCAGGGCGAAGCCAAGCCCAGCAGTGCCCCTTCCATCCCCACGTCGGCTCTTTACCCTCAATACAGGAATGCACTAAGGCTTGCCCACGGCACATGTGCGGCACTTCCTCCACCCTGCCCCCATCATTTACTCTCTTCTTTTCAGTCAAGGTTCTGAAAACAAGGCCTTGCTTGATTTAGGCTGAAAGACGTTCACTCTGTACTGAGAAAGCAATTACACAGCCAGCATTGGCAACACAAAGTAACAGCAGCAGCTGGTCAAATAGAAAAGGCCCCCAGTTTGTGATCTGAATATGCCTGGTCCACGGGAAGTGGCCACATTAGAAGTGTGGCCTGACTGGAGGAAGTGAAGCCTTGTTAGAGGAAGTGTGTCGCTGTGGAGGCGGGGCTTTGAGGTCTCAAAATATATACACTCAATGGCCTAAACTTCTGAAACTGTAAACTAGCCAATTTAATGTCATCTTTGTAAGAGTTGCCATGGTCATGGTGCCTCTTCACAACAATGAAAACCCAAAGACACCCAGAAAGCAAACACTGGTTGAAATAAGCATTACTGGGATTTCTTTAAAGCCTTTGTAAGGATAAAAGATAAATTCCTCTATGCAAGAAACTCCTCCACATCTTGGAGAACAAAGGTTAAGAAAGACTCAGTGGGGGTTAAGGACAGATTTGGCTTCAACCCTGGAACAAGTATGAGCTTCTACTACTGCACTTAATTTCCTTTAACAACACAAGATTCCTGGACTCTGGAGACTGCCTCACAAGCACAAGGACCTGAGTTCAACCCCTAGAACATGGAAATCCATAGAAAAAAGCTAGCCATGATGACATACATTTATAATCCCAGGGGAGACAGAGACTGGGATAGGGTGGGGGTGGGGGGACTCCTGCCACCTAGCCAGCCTAGCCCAATCAGTGAGGCCCAACACAATGAGAGACCTTGTCTCAAGGGAGGTGGGTCAAGGCTCCTGAAATGACACCTGAGCTAAAACACAACACATAAAGGAAAAAAATTAAAAAAAAAAAAAAAAAGCGTAAGATTCAGATTTGTAACATGCCTTAACTTCTTCTTCCCTACCGGGCAGTGGTGGCACACAACTTTAATCCCAGCACTTAGGAGGCAGAGGCAGGTGGATTTCTGAGTTCAAGGCCAGCCTGGTCTACAGAGTGATTTCCAGGACAGCCAGAGCTATACAGAGAAACCCTGTCTCGAAAAAACAAACAAAAAAACAAACAAAACAAAACAAAAAAACAAAAGACCTTCTTGTTCCCTATACAGTTTGAACTTCAAATTCGTAACATGAATTAAAGCACAATCATTACTATAATTTTATTTAAAATGGATAAAAGCAGTTATCCTTAATTAAATATTATAAATATAAAATAAATACCACTTGAATAAGCTACAATTTTTGTTCAATTTCACTCTTTCTTTAAAACTCTCTAGAGCACAGGCCAGGAGTGGTGTGCAAATTTTTAATCTTAGCACAAGGGAGGCAGAGGTAGATGGGTATCTATGAGTCTGAAGTCAGACTGGTTTACATAACAAACTCCAGGCCAGCCAGGGCTACACTGTAAGATGCTTGTCTCTAATTGATCTCCAACTTGGGGAAAGCCCAAGTTGTTGTCAGCTTTTGACAACAAAACTTGATTTTTTTCTTTGATTTTATTTCACAGTAGTTTTTACTTATTTTTTAATTTTTTTAAGATTTATTTATTATTATATGTAAGTACACTGTAGCTGTCTTCAGACACACCAGAAGAGGGCATCAGATCTCATTACGGGTGGTTGTGAGCCACCATGTGGTTGCTGGGATTTGAACTCAGGACCTTTGGAAGAGCAGTCAGTGCTCTTACCCGCTGAGCCATCTCACCAGCCCCACAGTAGTTTTTAAATCACAGTTTCTAAAAAAAGAATGTTGGGGGGGGGGAGAGCTTTGGTGAAGAACCCTTAAAAATATACACAGTCCTGTTTTCAAGTTGCTCTTGTAAACACTGGCTATGCGCCCTCTGCGGGCTTCACAAAAACTCCCTTGATGTTCCCCTGGGTCCATGAGGAAATAAATACAAATACGAATGGCTACGAAAGGGTTGGGTGCACATCTCACAGGATCCAACCTTCGGGAAAGAAATTTAGCAAAAATCTACTAGGTCAGTCATACTGGACACCCCACTCCCCTGAGTTATTCTTACACGGGACCATCTCAGGCTTACATAGACAAGAGGCAATACTTCTATATGAAATTAAAACACTAGAGAGTAAAGTGGAACATTTGAGTTCCATCAAAAGATAACAACATACAAAACTAAACAGGTAAATGCAAGCCTGTACAAAAACAACAAGTAAGAACTTAAGAAGAAATTCTTGTCCTTTTCCCAGAAGTTAAACTTTGTATTAATGGTCTTTAGATCCAAAAGAACAAAAGGTCAGAAAACTGATCCACAAAGTAATATCCTTCCATTTGAAGCTATTCTTTTAAATTTTAAGTTATTTACCAAATAATATTCACTCTGAAATAATAAAAAGTGCCTTTCCAGACAAAGGTTTTTAACTGTAATAAAAAAATTATTGCTTCAACAGCCAAGCAATAAATTTTAATTATTTTGCTAGGTACCACAAGTAAAATGCCACAATTGTGCCCTGTGATTAACTAAACCTTGTCTGAAGACGAACAGAGAGCAGAGAAAGGCAGTCCATTCACGGCACAGTCTACATGTGAGCAGAGTTTCATCTGCTGTGAGTACTGCCAGAGAAAACCAAACGTGCCATGATTCATTGGACAAATACATATTTATAATTTTATTGAACTTTTCTCATCTAGGCGGACAGCACTTCCTCCAAAAGTCAAAGACCACCTACCAAAAATCTCAGTGCCAGCCATGAGAAGTCCTCTTTCGAGTTGTTGGCTAGAGCTGACTAGCACACAGCCTACCGCTATTGGCCTGTCGTTGGTTACCCTCTGCCAGGGGTGAAAGTTAGGTCCCTATTATTGAAGATGCCATGCAACTCAGAAATAAGGCCCAGAAGCCCTGTGCTGAAATTGACACACAGTCAAGTATCCTACTTAGGGTTCAATTCTTTTGGGTGCACATATACTTTAGCAGAACTTCTGAGTTGAGCAATGAATTTTTGGAAGAAGACATATTAATCATAATGATGTCTTCAATAGGTGAATATCATGAACATTTTAAAAAGTTTTTTTTAAAATGTTTTTCTTTTGCTGGAGAAGTTTACTAGTGAGAGCACATACCAGAGACCAAAGAGTAGGCGGGCAGCGAGCGCCAGCACTCAAGTGCAGCTACCACTTAACTCACAGCACCGAGGCTAGACTCTGTCCTGACCTAATTCTTACTTTTCACACGTAAGACACTTTTCTTATAAATATAGGAAACTGATCTTATACTTTGGTTGTTTTTTTTTCTTGCCAAAGAAGTGCTTCCTTATTGCCTAAGCGAAAAAGCTGAATAATTACAGGATATACATTGTAAAACTTTTCAATTTTTCTCTGAATATTTTAAATTGAGAAAATTACATATTTTATCATATTCAATATGTTATTTTGAAATAGGTACTATGATATGGCTAAATCAAGCTAATTCACATGCCTCTGTTTTTATGACTTTTTAAAATATTAAACTTTATAAGTGACAGCGGTGACGGATGCCTCAATCAGATAACTATTCCCAACAAAGGATGTCTACCTTAAAACATACCTCACACACATGCACAGGTCCCTCACCAGTCAAGTTTTCTGACTAAAAGCCCTGCTCAGCATCTGACCGGCTCATCTATGAAGCCCCTTGCTCTACAGACTCAGGTGAGGATCTGGTGGACAGCTAACATGTCCCGAAAACCATATGCTGTGGAGGGAGACGCATAACCTGCTGTCTAGTTATGTGGGAAATACGGGGCAACCAAGGACAAGAGACAGCAGGTAGTCAGTGGCAGTGCTACTCCAACTCTCCTCTCCTGTGAACTTTGGTCTAACTTGATATTATCAAATCATAAACAATAGGACCTAAGCAGTGGCCCTAAAGTGGCCCAGTCCAAATCAATGGAAAGTGTGCCCGTGTGCCTGCCCATAGAAACTAGCTAACTGCTGAAGGGAAGAAACGCATGTCACTTAGGAGCTACATGAGCTAAGTTCTCTGGGCCTACTTCCTCATTTTCAAAAAAAGGGGTGAGGGGAGAGGCAAATAGCTCAACTGGTAAAGTGCTTACCCTGCAAGCACGAGGACCTGAGTTCAATCCCCAGAAACCACATAGAAAATGCTGCATGTGCTGGCACGTGTTTGTAATCGCCACACTTTTAAGGCCAATACTGCAGAGGCAGAGAGGGGAGGGCCCTTGCAGTTTGCCTGCAATCCAGTCTAGCCCATTGGCAAGCTCTAGGCCAAAGACAGATGGTGTGTCCAATGAGGCAGGGGGTAGTATTAACAGGAAATGGACATCCTCCATCCTCACCCTCATCGTCGTCAGGAGAGGTAAATCACTTTATAAGTTTAGCATAGTGTCTGGAACACAATAAAACACTTAATGGATGGCAGCCGTTGCTCCTTCAATGCTGGCCTCTCCAGGAGGGAGGCGCAGTCTCAGGCAGCCAGCGCAACACTGCCCTGGCGCTAAGCTCGCAATCAGACGCTTTTCCTTCTGGTTTCTTTACAGGCTTGTTTGCTTTGGACAAGAAGAAAAATACAGCGACACTAATCTCAAAAAAGTAAGTGCAGCTCACCGCAGAGCTTCTCAAACTCTGTGGTCTCCTTTAAATGCTGGCTCTCATTTTGACTACTGCCTCAGGGTCTGACCTGAGGGGAAGGTGCTGCTGCTAAGAAGGAACTTTGAGTAAGAGTTTACAGGATGCCATACAAAAACTAAATAAATAAATTTAGTATTGGTAAGGAGGATACTTGACTTCCAAATGCCAAAGACAGGAAGGTGGGGACACTGCCCTGAGTCCACTTAAGTCAGGAAGGTGGGGACACTGCCCTGTACAGTCTCAGATGTAGGTGCTGAGGGCTTCACAAGTGCTCTGCCAGGGCACACTGCACTCAATGGTGTGGACGCTACTCTCCTCGTTTCAACAGATGGTCTCAGAGAACACAGTGCTTCTAGCTGGCTGGAGGGAGCGAGGGCTGCCATTGGCAGCTCTGTGGAGTGAAATCTTAGGTGGTAACTAACGGCATCCCCATCACTGTTCACTGCACCTCCAATGTGGTGTGCGTCACGGGAGAGGAAGCGAGGCTTTCCCGCTGCCACTGGCATGTCCACCCACGCATCCTCAGATGTATGTTCCCCAGAGAGATCACAGAACCACCACCCACCTGAGGAAAAGAGGGAAAGTGTGTCCATGGGCAGGAGAGAAGCACAGCTCTTCAGTACCACTGACGGAGGCAGGTCCTATCGCGGTCTACCTTGCCCTTGAGGGAGTAACTGAAGCTTAAAGCTGCCCTGGTGCTGTCAAGGGGAAGGGGCTATGGCAGCACCATCCTTTCTTCAGATTCCTCTCTCACCCGACCTCTCAAAGGCACAGAAGCTGCAGGCTTGATGCTCACTGGCTTTCACAGACAAATCATTCATCCTTCCCACATTACTTATCGCCACAGCTAGGATAATATTTGCTCTAATCTAACAGATTTTCATTTCAAAACCAATTGTGAAGCTCAGCAGGGGGCTCTATACAACTTTACTGAAGGCGTCTAACCCCAGACTCCTCCAATATGTGCTGCTCACAACTGTTAAATATTACTGACTGCAAGTTCTGGAATGAAGCAAGGAAAGGCCACCCTAGACCCAGAGTCCCAACCAGCCGACTCCTTCCCTAGACCCAGAGTCCCAACCAGCCGACTCCTTCCCTAGCTTTGCTAGTTGTGCAACTACTATGCTCTGAGAAAGCTAATCCACCACATGACAGATCTGCATTTCCCTTCAGAGCACCCACAACACCCTGACCAACTCCTCCACAGGTTATCTTACACAGGACCCTATGGCTCCCCACAATTAATGCAGAGCAAGGGGCAGACCTGCAAATCTGTGACAGCTGTTTAATGGGAGAGGTGGAAAGGAGTGGACACATCCTGGCAGTATGCTTAATGGCTACGCAAACACCAGTCATCAGCCTCAAGTGGATCTGGCAGGAAATTAACTTAGAGATACAAAACTCATTTGGTGAGAAGACCTGCAGCAATCTGCACAGTATGCAGCTGTAATGGGCAAGGGGGCAAAATGAGAAGAGATTCTGCCCAAGTTTCCCTTTAAGAACACCCCACCCCGCTTCCCGCGGTGTGGCTCTCACCTTAGTTAGCAGCAGTGACCGCCACTGTGGAAAGCAGGGGCTTCTACTCTACCCTAAATGCCTTCAGAGATCCCGTGCAGCTTTCCTTGTCATCACCAGAGTGTCACGTAAGCACATGCTCTATGAGATGCCTTCCATGCACTTATCACCAACCGGTTCTACTGTCTAAATTGTTTTTCCCATCTCTGTTGAAATCACAGGAAGGAAAAAGAACTGATAGGTGCTGGATCACAAATTATTATGCCCCATAGCTCTAAAGATGCAGTCAACATACACATCGTCTTGCAGTTTCCATGGCCCTGGAGGTAGGTACAGTTATCACCATTTTACAAGTGGGAAAACAAGATGCCTGGCTACATCCACATTTCCACCCCATGGAAGAGTTCACTAAAAAACTATGCACTGATTATTATTTCCTGTTGCTATCTAAGGCCTATGCCACATGGGCCGGTTCACAGTTGAAAAGCACAGGTTTGGAGTATTGTAATTCACTCCTAAAGGTACAGAAGAAGCTAGAAATATGGACACCAGAGAAGGAGAATGGAAGAGTTACTCAGGAGTCTTCTCAAAAGTTTGACTTCCCTCATCCTGCAAGTCACATTTAACTTGCTAAGACTCAGATAGTATTAACAAAGCAGCTTGCTGGTTGGTAACAGTGCAGTGTCTTAGTTCCCCCAACAAGTATAGACCCCCCAAAGTCTGCAAAGGAGAGAATCTACACACATTTCCAGAAAAATAAAAATACACTTTAAGGGAAAACAGGATTAAGTATGGAAGGAGGAGGAGGAGGAGGAGGAGGAGGAGGAGGAGGAGGAAAATTCAAAATTAAAGAAACAAAAATGTGCCAGGCAGTGGTGGTGCTGGCAGAGGTAGGCGGATTTCTGAGTTTGAAGCCAACCTGGTCTACAGACTAAGTTCTAGGAAAGCCAGGGCTATACAAAGAAAACCTGTCTCAAGAAAAAAAAAATCCAAAAATACTGCCATGGAAATTATTTTCTATAATTTGAAAAAATATAGGTAGTAATATTTATATAAAACAAACAGGTCCATATCTTTGGCTGGAAGGTAAACTATAAGAAGGTTATTAACCCCTGGAAAAGAAAAAAAGAAATGTACACCTAGAAAAGGACTAGACTGCTCTGTTTAAATGAGTAGGGATATCTGCAGCCAATCGTTCAAACATCAAATATAGAAATTCTAAAGATGTGTGTTTTCAGAACACTGTTTACAGTTTAAACTCACAAAACGAAAAGAACAGTCTCAACTAAATTGCCATTAACTCTATGTGAGCAGAAGTGAAGTGAAACTAAGCACGTCAAGCTTTCAGACTTCATTTTAAAAACACTGAGCTACCCCAGGAACTCATGGCTCACTGGACACACTAATAACTAGCTTCCAATACCAGCTGATGTCACTGTGGAATGGAAAGGCGGTGTTTCTAGCTGAATGCCAAACACCCACGTGAAGACCTGCTTGATCTGGTTCTTCTCCTATGTAGAGAAAAATCCCCTCTATGCCCCTATCACGACCTAGCGCTCACCCTGTCCCTTAGTTCCCAGTTACCTTGGGACAGCTGCTTCAGCCCAGTGAAGGTGGATTCATTGATGAGGGTTCACTGGTAAGGACACATTGGCAAGGATTCACTGGTAAGGACTTTGCTGCACACAGCTAAACTCAGAATCTTATTCTCCCTTGGCTGTGGGCACCTGCCAAACACCTGAGCTTTTAAAATGCCTACAGTTCCACCTCTGGAGAGGATTATAGAGGGAGTTAAGAGCATCTTCTAGATGCTGATTCAGGTCCCAGCACCCACATCAGGAGGCTCAACCTGTAACTTCAGTGTCAGACAATCTGACGCCCTCTTCTGGCTTCTACGCCCCCTGTGTTGGAGAAGGGACGCTCCAGACACCAAGAGGAGGAACAGCAGCACAGACGACTCTGCCCTTCTCACTCCTGCCTGAGTCTCCAGCAGACACGGCTTCAGGACTCGAGGATCCTGTACTAAAAAGGATCACTGAAAATGCCGTCCCACAACTTTATCCCCCACCTCCATTATCATCATCTCATTTTTGCACCTACATCAGCTTTATTTCTTAATTTATAATCTTCACTGAAGTCTCACTTAGGATTTCTATTCCTGTGATAAAACACTGACCAAAATCAACTTGGAGAAGAAAGGCTTGTCTCCCCTTACAACATGCAGTCCATCATGCAGTCAGAACAAGAAGTCAATGCAGGGACCTGGACACAGACACTGACACAGAGCCATAAAGGAGCAGTGCTTGCTCAGGCTGCTTTCTTATAGCACCCAGGACCACCAGCTCAAGAGGAGCACCCACACAAGGCTGAGCCTTCCCACATCAATCGTCAATCAAGAAAACACACCACAAGCTCACCCACAGGCCTTTCTCCAAGTGACTCTAGCTTATGTCGAGTTGACATAACCCAGCCAGCACACTAGACCAGCCTACTACAGAGAAGAGATTTCAGTTGATAAACACTGTAAGCAACTCGTTCATTTTTAAGGGAGTGTTTCCTTGGGGGAAGGGTGCTTAGGAAAGCACAAAGATTTAAGTTAACTTTTGTGTTGTCTTGTAAGATTTTAATTGTAATTAAATCTGAGGTAGATCTGAGTTCAGGACGCAACTTAATTGTGTTCTCTAGTGGGCATAGTTTCTGCATTTAACTTGTTGTTGCTGCCTTTGTTTTTTGAAACACAGTTTCTGTTTATCCTGAAGTCACTGTGTAGACCAGGCTGGCCTCAAACTCAAGAGATCCACCTGCCTCTGCCTTCTGAGTTCTGGGATTAGAGGTGTGCATCACCACCACCTGGCTAGAAATCTTATATACTCAGACAGAAAACAAGTTGCATACATGTTTGTGTGTAACATACTGCCCTTATATTAGCACAGCAATTAACACCTGGAAATTACAGTTATTTAATGCTATCAACTACAGCCTAAGCAATGGTATGGTATCCTGAGTGCTCACCACTCTTAGCACGCCTCTTTCCCTTCTCACATCTCCTGACACATCCCTAGGTTACTGTAATTAATATTTCAAGGATAAGTTCACTAAGGCTCAAAGTCAGTAGCTCAAACAAGTGCACACACAGTTAGGATTTGAGTGTAAAGCCTAAGGTTTTGAAGCACTGCCTTTGGCTTCCCAGTTACCACTCTCTTTTCTGTACACTGCCAATGGCTGGCTTTATGACCATCACAACACACACCCAGTCATTCCATTGTCTACTGTCTAAAAGATACACAGTGGCTAGCCCTGCATCTGCACTACCACCCGGCTGGGTCAGTCTTAGTCTCACTCCATGTGCTCCTGAGTTTAGAGGTCGGCCTGCAGGCCAGCCTAGCGTACTGTGTGCTCTCCTGCAGTCCTATCCCCTTCATCTCAACATAACTAATTCGGAAAACCTGCATCAGGACCTGCACTTTAATGTCTAGTCATACCTATCTCTAATAATAAGCACCCACAGGTGAGTAGTCACAAATAGCATGATTTTACCCGTTTCTAAACTATGATACATTACAGAGTCATTAGTCAGAGACTTTTCAGCCATGTTTCTGAAATGGAGTCCATTTGGACAAACTACATGGTATAAACGTTATGGGGAAAACAATGTATTCACCTGCTGCTAGATGGCTTATTTCCAACTTTTTAATTAATCAAAGTCCTACTTCCATGAACATTCTTACACTGGTCAGGTGTGCGTGGGCACTTCTGAGGTATGCAGTTAGAAACACTAGGCCAAATAAAACCAATGTTCCCTCACCAAGTAGTGCTCTTGCAAGGACTCATCGATTCTCGCCCCTAGCAGCAGAGCCCACTCAGCTCTGCTAATACCTGACAGTTGAACTTCTGTCGATATACCAATGTGACATTATCAGAGTTTTGTTTCAATTCACATTTCCCTGATTAGGAATGAGATTGGGCAAGTCTTCATAGGTACTTAATTAATATGTGTTTCATTTACAAAAGAAACTATAAAGCGGCCGGGCGGTGGTGGCGCACGCCTTTAATCCCAGCACTTGGGAGGCAGAGGCAGGCGGATCTCTGAGTTCGAGGCCAGCCTGGTCTACAGAGTGAGTTCCAGGACAGCCAGGGCTACACAGAGAAATCCTCCAAGAAGGGGAAAAAAAGTCTCCAAGAAGGAAAAAAAAAAAAAAACAAACTATAAAGCGCAGTTAACTAAGCATTAAGGGTACTAGAGTAATATTAAATGGATTAGGATGGAGTTTTTCACATTCTAACAGACATCAAATAAAGTTAAGTTCATATTATCTGTCTTGGTCTAGTCACTGTATTGATAAAAAGAAGATTAAATCAAATAATGTATGGCACTTGCCAACTAAGCAATGCAATTTTTAAAATACACAAGCTCTTCTACCAAAAAGTCATCCGTGTTAATATATAAACAAGTCAAAGAAACAAAGAAGTAACATCAGCCTTGTACCCAGAGGTAAACAAATGCCTCACGTGGCAGGCAGAGCTCCTAATACACAGCCTCAAGAAGGGCTTTAGATGCTTTCTATAAACACCAAAACAACCAACCAAGGCGGGGAGCGGGCACGCTGCAGCAGATAGCACTAAGGGCTGAAACAGGAATGCAGACTACGCTTGCGCTAAGAGCTCAGTGCATAATGAGCAGTCCACGGAAAGGTGACACCTGAGACATTCATTAACAGAGAAGAGCTTTGGTGAGCAAGACTGAGATAAAGCGAGTTAATGCGTGGGTGACAGGCTACAGAAACGTTAGAGAATAACTCCTCCTGAAAACACCGACAGGGTTGGATGGACATAACACATATAGATTCATGTAATCCAAAGCCATACTTTAAGGAGTATGTGTAATGTATTAAACAGTGCCCAGTATGTACGGCTTGCATCTTATTTCTCTGTCTCAAGAAAATACCAAGTTTAATTGAATAAAACCTAAAACTCTGTGAAAGTTAGAAGTAAAATAATCGTCCGTAATCGCAGCGCTAGGGTAAATGAAGCAGGCATCGTAGTGACTCTGACCCTGCCCTCTAGCCCTGCCACTCTAGGGTTTGGACTCTAGTACAGAGTGACTTCACAGCCCTCCGAAGTGACAGGTGAAGTGGAATACGGGTCCACGGCCACTAGAGGGTGACCAAGCCTCTTGCATACATCACACCCCTTACTTGGTTTCAGAGGTCTTTAATTAACTTTCAAGTTAGGATTTCTGGATCCTAAAATTCATTATATAAAGATTATAAGTTACTATAAAACAAAAGGAGAGATTTCTTTGGGGCAATAAAGCATACCAGAATATTAAATTTGGCTGCTCTAGTGTTTTACTAAATTCTTCCATCTAAGTCTTGAAAAGATGCCATTTCTTCGATAGGGCTGGGAATTGCTGCAAACAGCAAGAGCATGCCAAAAGCTCCACTGCGCAGCACTTCCTCTGCCCAAATACAATCGACGTCAGGTAAGGCTCCTGAATGCTGACCCCCAGAGTGTACCTCAGGGTGCTACCTGTACACAAATGTCAACTTTAGGATCTTGTCTTCCACATTTTAAATCTCACATTATACTTTCACCAAAAATCAGAATGACTTATGATATAAACTATATATAGAACTATGAGCTAGGTCAAAATTTACTTTTGAACAAGAGTGGCATGAAGGTTCTAGTCCACATAATCCCAAAGCATTATTTACAGTCTTGTGGTATTTGACTCCCTATGGCCCCAGAAGTGCATGCACCTGAAAACTTGGCACAACAGTGGTGCTATTAGGAGGGGTGGCCTTGCTGGAGGAAGTACATCACTGTGGGGATGGCTTTAGGTCTGATATGCCCATCTGTGCCCAGTGTGGCTCAGTCTCCTTCTTCTGCAACTCTCAGCTCCTTCTCCAGCACCATGTCTGCCTGCAGGCTGCCATGAAGACAATGGACTGAACCTCTGAACCTGTAAGGCAGCTCTAATTAAATGTTTTCCTTTGTAAGAGTTGAGATGGTCATAGTGTCTCTTCACAGCAACAAAACCATAAGACATGTATCTACTCACATTTTAGTAACATATTTATGGATATGAATAAGACTATTGATATAAAAGTGATTGTGTTACTGACTGTGAAAAAGAAAATAATGTTTAGAGAACTTTTAATTCATAAAACAAAATTAGAAAAAAGCAAAACATTTCTACCGGCTCTTTATTTTTCTTTTCTTGCTGGTTTTTTAAGACATAGCCTCTCACTATCTAGACCAGGCTGATCCTGACACTCACAGAGCTCTATCTGCCCCAGGCTCCAGGCTGCTGAAATCAAAGGCAAGGATCTCCATGCCTGGCTCTATTGGTACTCTTAACAAAATGCCCTAATCACAAATCCACATGATAACAAATACCTTAAAACGTAACTCAAGGGGTCAAGCGCTGGCTTAGCAATTAAAAGTGCTTTCTACTCTAGCAGAGAATGTCAGTGTCCCCAGAGGAGGGGACATAAACATGCAGAGCTTTTAAAGGATTTGAAAAAAACCTTATTGTTCACATATGAAAAAGCACCCAGTCACTCTTGTTTACCACATTCAGTGTGAAACAAACTTTATGTTCTGTGTCCTCATAGGAGTCAATAATACATGGGCTAGCAACCAAAGCTCAGAAACAAGTTCAAATTACCCTCCGACCCTCGAGTCCTGATCACAAACAGGGACTCCAGTCAGAGCTGAGCAGCAAAGCATGGGGAACACTGGTCACTCACCCCTCTATCCTCTCACTATGTATGGTTCTCACACTTCCACCATTAGAGAGAGTCAGTCCTTCCATTGTTAACTACCTTTTACAGTAGGGCTGCACGCTGACTGCGACTTAGTACAGTGTGTGTCATCCACAGCCATCCAGGCGGGCGTGGGACCTTCTGAACTAAGATGCTGGTGACGGGGTGACGGATTTCACTGACAACTTCGAGGAAATTAACTTTAAGGAATGTGGATTCTCCCTGCCTCCCTTCTTGTACAATCCAGAGGAATATTTTTATCAACTATTTTGTAAATGCAAGTTTTTTAGTAGCTCTAGAAACATTTTTAAAAGGTGAGGGAATCCCACCTCATCCCATTTTTTAAGTGTAAATGGTTTTTTCAAGAGTTTAAATCATTTGCTGGTTGTTTATTTTTTGGTACAACCAGAAAATAGCAGGATATTGAATCAGGAGAGGCTGTGACTGTCTCGGGGGTCACCATAACATTCCGTAGAGGGGGCTAGTTTTATATCCTACAATACAAAGCATACTAATGGCAGTTTGGAGTCTCAGTTGTGCATTTGTGTCTGGAATATTTTCAGTTATATCTAGTCCCGTGTTTCCAGTAGAACCATTTTATAAGAAAGCCAGTCTCTGGTTCTTGCTCTGTCAGAACTGTGATGACTGTGGTCATGGCAGTCCATTTTCCTAACTTGTGATAATGTGCTGTGAAAGATGGAACTTTTGAGTATGTTCTGTGTGTGGCATAAAACTGTGAATTGGTGAAACTGAGTATTATGAGCATTTGGTTGTTATGAGAGGTCTTAGAGAAACTTACCAAGTTTGAGGCTGGAACATCACTGGAATAAGTTCAAAGAAAAACAATACGTAGCTCTTCATTTACGTACATGAACACAATGTGACTTCAGAGTTTGGGTACGTGAACACAATATATAGGGTTTTTTTTTTGAGTACGTGTGATAGGAATTGGAATGTCTGTGTACTCTGCTCCTTGACCAATAAAATCTGTTGTGAAAGTTAAAAAAAAAAAAAAAAGGAATGTGGATTCTCTCTCAACAAAGCTCTTAGTAAAACATCAACCAAGCCAGGCTGTGGCCTTTAATCCTAGCACTTGGGAGGCAGAGGCAGGCGGATTTCTGTGTTCAAGGCCAGCCTGGTCTACAGAGTGAGTTTTAAGACAGCCAGGGCTACACAGAGAAACCCTGTCTCAAAAAGAAAAAACAACAAAAAATACAAAAACAAACAAAAAAAATCAACCTAACTTACCATAGTTGTTTATAGAGTTGAATGATGGAACAAGAAACTTGTTAGGGTAAAATGAAGGCCTGGATAAAGAAATGTGAGTTAGTGCAGGGAAAATAAGGTGTTGGGATCAGAATGAGCACCAGAGTAGTAATACAGAGGTCAGAGGATACAACATGCACCCTCACGGCTGGCAGGGTAAACTCAGAAAGTAAAGTCTTATGCATGCTTTAAGGAGGGGAGGGGCAGGAATGATGGTCGTCTCCATCTGTTGTCCTTAATATAAACCACTGTTAACATTATTGTTGTTTTCCTGATCGGCTCTCACTTGCTGCTTTTCTTCAGTTTTATTTTTTCAATTTCGTTCTTTCAACTTTCTACTGAAGCACCACAGAATATCAGCAGCTTTCAAATGAAGGTGGCAGTCACACACTACTGTGACACTTCAGACAGCAATGTGGGCAACTTTCCTTTTTTTAATGAAAGAGACATGTTAATGCACAGAACGGACCTGACCGAGGTTACAAGATAAAAGCCACATAAAAATAAGACCAGGTTTCCAATCTCATGCTGACGTTACAGCCTCTATAGGTCACTTAGAATTTCAGAGTGCAATTACCTCTTAAAGTCACACAGTAATGTATCAATCCTTATGATTCTTAATAAATAATGTATACATATACAGGTAACACAGGGATAATGATATTTGTCTATCCCTCAAATAACTATAAAACAGCCAAATTGTATGTTAGGCAAGACACCAATACCCCCAATTCCAGTAGCAAAGGTAACGGCTGTTAAGGTGCAGATTTCACTGATCTGAGTATAGCAGTAACTTCTAGGCCCACATTCTTTTCAGGGTTCTGAGATAACAATCATAAGCTGTTAGGTATGTAAAGCAGAGGTGCCTCGAGGCGAGGCTGTATCATATGACCTTGCAGTTAAGCGTTCATCAGCTCTCTTTTACATTATGAATACCAAGTATTTAGACAAATGTTTGCCTAAATTAATAACCTGCAACAGAAAAGTCCGAACCTTTTACCGTCCTTCCTTCCTTTCTTACAGTCCCACTGCAGTCCAGCACGGGTATGAGAACCGACAGCTCCAGGAAGAAACTAAAGCACACCTGCACACATACAGGCTTAGCTGGCACTCACAGGCGCTTCATCCTTCTGTCATCTGACAGGAACAGCAAGCTGCCTCCTCAGTGGAGCCTTACAATAGACCTTAGTTCAACAGGAATACCAAAGAAGTGATAAAATATAAACTTTGAGTCTCAGGAAAGGTCGCACTCTCCTGCTTACAGACTGCACTTTAAAGGGAGCACTACCTACCTACCAGTGTAACGTCTGCTCTCCTACAGTGTATCCAGACAGCAGCAGACACGAGCCTCAGCACCAAACACTCACTTGGGAGACCTAACCTGGCCCTGGAGTTTTCTGAGAAAGCCACAACAGAAACCAACCACATTTGTTTCCAAAACTAAATGTGGATACTGGTGACACATGCATGACTGTGGCAGGACCCAGCAAGAGTTCAGAATGCAGTTTTGGCAAGCACCTGCAGTTTAAGAGATGCATGAGAGGAATTCAGAAGATCATTTTGTCTCTCCTGATATAAGCATTTTCAGATATTTAACTGTGGGTGGAGGGTGGGAGGTAAACACTGGCTCTTTTATAACCTGGTATCCAGCAGTGTTTGGATGTTATTTGCTGCTGAGAGAGAAAAAAAAGAAGTCAGATGTCAGTGAGAAATGGGGCCAAAAGTATTTATCCCCTTGTTAAAATGTCACCTAAACTTAGCATTTTTCTCCCCTTCTATACAACAGCGCCTGGCAACAGAGACCACACACTCAGAGTGAAAGAAGTAAGATTTTTTTTCCTCTTAAATTATCTGCTAGCTATTCATTAGAATTTTAGGACTCAAAATTCAAGTCACACACACATACAAAAAGCAATGAGGACTCCCTTCCCTCAGGTCCTACCGTAAGGCAGTGCAGATACAAATCTGGCCTGCGAACGTGATGCCCGTAGGCGCCTATCACGGGGCTTCTTAATTAGTTACCAGGAGACGGAAACCTCTGAATCCTGGATGCGTACTTCCAAGAATGACTATATATTTAAATTCCTATTAGTAGGAATCCCATTGTGGTTTTTACAAACCATGTATTACATATACCTAACAACGACAAATCTGAGTCCTTCACACGGCCTTAAAATTGAGTTTTAAAATTGAGCACTTAAAAGTGCTGCCAAAGTCCGGAACAGTGTAGAACTGGGACTCGAGACGGTGAGTGGTGAACAATGTGGGCTGGGGACCTCTGAGACGGTGAGTGGTGAACGATGTGGGCTGGGGACCTCTGAGACGGTGAGTGGTGAACGATGTGGGCTGGGGACCTCTGAGACGGTGAGTGGTGATCAATGTGGGCTGGGGACCTCTGAGACGGTGAGTGGTGAACGATGTGGGCTGGGGACCTCTGAGACGGTGAGTGGTGATCGATGTGGGCTGGGGAGAGAGGACAGAGAGGGGAGCTGGGAGAGAATGAGGAAGACAAGATCTCAGCTCATAGTAGGGTTCTCATGCTTAGAATCCTCTCAAAATTAATTTAATCATTTTGGGCACACACACCCTAGACATGACCAACTTTCCTGCTTTAAGAAATGTCCCTGTATTTGAAATTTTACCTGGGAAGTACAAAAACCAAAAGAACAAAACAAAAAGAAAACCTCACTTTTTCCAAGCCTTATGGAGTCAGCAGTTTGTCTAACAGTAAAGTAACAGCTGTCATGAATCGTCTCCTCAGTAATGCAGGTCTCAGGCCTCCCTCATCCTGCATCCTTTATGTCAGTGTAGAGCAGCTAGCAGATAATGCTCCGTTTCCTCCCATAATCCCAGTTTGGGGATATTTTTTAATTACATGCAACTGAAGACCCTGCTTCCCAAAAGGTCCCTAGGCATCTCTATCTCAAACCTGAAAGGGACAAGAATTCTCTGCAGTGTGGCAGGCAAGCAGGTTTTGATTTAGCTGAAGTGGCACCTGACTCTCCACTTACAACAGTCCACCTGATCCTACTGCGGCTACCACCTGGACCACAGACTTAGTAGCAAGGCCCCAAACCATTCTAGAATTCAAGCCACCCATTCTACAATCTCGAACTGCACTTATATACAAACCAATGGATGGACAGGACACCGCCTACCTCTTTGAGGAAAAATTCTCCATTCAAATGGGCAGAAGTTGTTTTCTGGGTCATGTTTTCTACCTGTCCGTCTAGCTGTTGAGCCCAAGGACTAATTATGTAGCTAGGTAAAGTTAAATGGGGAGAACACGATGGACACCAGTGTCTTTCTGTTAAGTCAATACAGTTACTCACACATGCTACCTTGAACATACTGTATTTGTTAAGTCTGTACTGGAGATCACCCTTCTGAGTGTTCAAAAATCCCAAATTCAAATGGCTTCATCTCTCCGCCTTCCCTGAGAAATGGAAGGCGGTACTCCACTAGCACTGGTCTGTCTAAACTCTGTGGAAAACACCTCTGAAATCCTGCCACTTCTATGGCTTAATCTCACAGGAGCTATGCTGGTGCAATGTGTACAATAATGAGACACACTGGCTACAACCTGCTGCAGTGTGTAAACAATGAGACACACTGGCTACAACCTGCTGCAGTGTGTAAACAATGAGACACACTGGCTACAACCTGCTGCGGCCTCACACTCTGACCTTGGATTTCCAGGAGTCCACAGCTTCTTCCTCCCTTCATTTCGAACAACCCTCCAGAGCACAGATTATCAGTCAAAACCTCTGCAGGACTCAGGGTTTTGCACTTTTGGGTGCTGTGCAGAAACATGTAAGAGTTTAGTAGCTAATAAGATTCACAGCACTGAAAAACAGTTTTAGCTGAGCGCATGAAATACCCTCACAAGACAACAGCACTCAGAACAGGCGCGATCCAGAAGACAGCGACCCAGAAGACCGCGATCCAGAAGACCGCGACCCAGAAGACTGCGATCCAGAAGACAGCGATCCAGAAGACTGCAATCCAGAAGACAGCCAAGGCCACATTGTATTTACAAAGGACAGCTTTTTAATCAGGCAAATTTCACATGTTCTGTGTGATGTATATATACAATTAAAATTATTTAGTGTGAAATAAAATTGGTGTGAAATTTCTCATCTTCCCACACTGTATTACATCAGAAGAGACACAACAGCTGGTCAGTTTAACTTATGTCTTCTTATTATGCATTATCTCAAGTCCACTAACCTCACTTTCTTACATGTGCATGTATATGCTGTGTATTTATTGTGTGCGTACAGAAGATTTTCTGTACTTTTCTCTGGGACATGAGGACAGCTGTTGCAGCTAGCTGGTCGGCCCTCATCTGAGTTCCTGCAGCACATCCGTAGAAGACACCTCTGAATCAATGACATCTGGTTACATAACAACAGCATTTCTAAAGGACTTCAAAGAACCAAAATTTCAGGTTGAATAAACTGCTTAATAACATGTGTGCTTTCCCTCTGAACTGTACATTCAGTTTAACAGATTATCACAACATCCAAATAACCTTCTTTCTCCCTCATGTGCTGAAGAACTATTTGAATCCTACATTTTTAGTGTTCATGAAAGCTAATCAATCTCAAAAAAAAAAGTGTAGCTATTATGATCTTCATCTTTTGCCACATTACATTTAATTACCTATTTAGAATGCAATAACTATAAAAATTTTAGAAGAATTTTTTTAAAAACCCATCACTGTAACTGACACTGTGTGAGTAAAAGTGCCACAGAAAAGTAGATTTAATCAAGCCAATATTTGGCCTGTTAAAAAATAGTGTGCCAGGTATGGTGGTGCAGCACTCAGAAGGCAGAGGCAGATAGATCTCTACAAGGTCTAGGCCAGCCCAGGCTACAAAATTAGATCCTGTCTAAATAATAATCAAGTAAATAAACTCTAGAGTGTACTACTAGACACATGCTTTAAATGCTTCTTATCTAAAATATACATTATCTCATAAGTGTGCAAGACCAGCTTTTTAATCCTTATTTTTCTTCTCCTCCATTCTGTGTTTGCTTCTTCAAACAGGGTCTGTCTATCAAGTCTTGCTCTCCTAGAACTGTTCCTTAGTGTTGAGATTAAAGGTGTGCACCATCATGCCCAGCTCCCATTCCTTCTGTTTTAAGAGAAGGCCAGCAAGAAGCACATGGATAATTCTGAGTGCAAAGATGAAAAGAGAACTACTGTGGTTCGGTTTGTGTGAACAACACGGCCTGGGTTTGGGTCTGAGCAGAGCTCAGGAGCCACGGGTTCCAGCACTGACTATGCAGTGCCTAGGTTCATGAGACTCTGCTCAGTTCCATTCATTCTAAATCTCAAGTGCCAGAGCTGTTTCCATAGCAACTACCCATCAGGTTTCCCCTCCCAAATCCCAAGAAGTGCTTACGATAATCTTAAATGGTTAAAAATTCTATTTCTTCAGTTTTTTTTTTTATTTCCTTCAGTTTTAATGAACAACTTTTTTATTTCACACAGGAGCCCTATGGTCCACACATATTATTCCAAAACTAAACGTTCTCTCTCAAATACATAAATGACTGACCTGAGATCTGAAAGCAGAGATGGAGCCTTGTGGGCCTCGCTTAAGAGCTGCTCCTCCTACAACAAGATCTGATCTCAGAAAGTCAAGTGCTCTTACAGTATATTTTTGGCAGGCAATTGTTAGTTATTATTGACAATGCAATAATGAATGCCCACAGTCATTCTTATATACTGCCACTATAAAGAAATTAAGATTTGATTGCAAAAAATTACCTCTAGAAACCATCTGTCAATGTCTACCAAACTTTGATAGGTATTAGAGCCAATCTTTGAGACTAAAGTTCCCCCTTTCAAAACATGCTTAAATGGCCTATATAGTGAAAGTAGACACATCTACTGTTCATCCATAAAAACCTCACACTAAAGCCCTCCCCCATGGACGCATAGAGGAATGCTGAGCCAGTCTGCAGAGCAGACTCTCACTTTCCATCTTGCTCGTTTGTGCTCAAGCTGCCGAGCCACGGCACTTTCAGAGATGGCTTAGCTCACTGGAAGCTGCCATCGTGTCTGGAACAGGGCAACAGCTCACTGTCCACACACCTACACGGATTTGTGACGACAAGAAAATCACCAGCTTAGAGTTGGAAGAGCTCACGTGTATTTTACAGGCTTTAAGCAAGCTGTGGATAACTTCTGAGAGAAGATCCTCAAAAGAGACACCAATCTCCTCTTATCTTTACAAGACCACGATCTGCTACTCAGTAGGCTTAAGGAAGAAAAAGCATAAGCACTTTATCTGTAAATGATTAAACATGGAGGCTGTGAGTTACCTCTGGATTCACTTTCCATTTCCTTCCCATTCTACAGCAACATGTTTTAGGCTAAAATTCAGATTTGGCAGTTGTTAACTTGTCTTTTATACATTCAAATATTCCGGTTGATGGAGTCTGGGTAAGTGTGCATGACCACAACTGCAGCTACTACAGACTATTTGGTTCCATCTGAATGAACACTTGTTCCATGCTGTGTCCCACTTCCTCACCCCAACTCTGACCAAAAGACCAAGCTTCTGCATTCCCAGTTGTGTTGCCATCAGAGAGGAGGTGGGGAAAGAAACCCTCAAAGGAAGAACACTGTTCCAAGGCAGGTGACATGGAGACACGCTAGAAAGCAGCTTCCTCCTCTGCGGAGACGCTGCCCCTCCCTTGTCCTCCTATGGTGCCAGTTGCCCATAGTCAGTTACAGAGCAAACTACGTAAGGGATAATTCTGTAACTGTGTCCCATTCTAAGTAGCAGGATGCACTCACACCATCCTGCATTCATAAAGCCACAGACCTCCTGCCTGGCACACCCCGTATAGTGCTTGTTCTCCCTCCTCCAGGCCAATACACTCAGAGACCCACCCAATGGATATAAACCTTTCTTAAGTTGTCATGTCTGGGGCTGCAAAGTTGGCTCAGTAGTTAAAAGCAAAAACTGCTCTTTCAGAGAACCTTTGGTTTTAGTACCTACATGGAGTGCCTCAAAACTACCTTGTAAATGCAGTTCCAGGAGATCCAACACCCCTTTATGGCTACTGAGGCGGGGGTGGGGGTGGGGGGTTGGGGGGGTATGCACACACGTCATCTTTTAAATGCAGTGTCTGTACTGAGTGTGTACACTTCTTTGGTACTTTTCCTAAGCAATATTATAGTATTTATATAGCTCTAAAAGACAATAGGCATTATAAGTAATCAAGAGATGCTTTCAAATATGTACAAATATATAAACTATAAGCGAATCCCATGCCATTCTAAACAGGAGTCTTGAACACACGCAGAAGTGGGTACATGTGAGGGCACTGTGCACTGAGGAATGGATCTGTTTATCACTTTCCTGTTAGACATTCACAGACGACCTGGTTATCAGAGTGACTGACTGTAGGGCATGGTGCTTGTCTAGCAGCTAATGGTGTTAAGAGTGCTCATTGCTGCGGGCTTCTCAGATTATTCTTGCCACTGTCCCATCTTAGCACTGTCAGTCTCTTGCCATGCCTAACCGACAAGTCAAGCTTTACCATAAGCACGCACAAACAGGAAAATACAGTGAGTGTGTCTTAAGAGCATATGCCCCAAGAATGAAAGTGAGGCCGAGTTATGAGAATCCCAACTTCCAAACACCTAAGATTTCTGTAACAGAATGCAAATACACGCAAGAATTAGGACACTCACTTGAAGCCGTGCAATGGCTCTTCACCTGCCAAACTCAACATTCTTCTGATCACATGAATAAAGCATAAGACCTCAAAATTCTACCAAGAGACTTCTACAAAACCTACAAAGCTGAGAGTCAGGTATAAACCCACCAACTGGGACAGGCGTGACACAGAGAGCCAAGCCTGAGAGGCTGACGAGTCTGCTTGTCACCCTGCAGTCTGACAGGAACTACAACAGTACTGATGAGAATAGGTGTCTCCACTTGGCAACATTAGAGTCCAGAAGGAGAAATGTGTGACTCAGGCTACAGATGACCCCAGGTTCTCATAAAGCCTGAGGAACAGGCGGTAGTGAAGCTGGAGAACAGGCGTGGAAAGGGAGTGACAATTCTGCTCTGAGAAGATGAAGACTCACTCAGTGATCATTAATCCACTGTACTCAAGAGAATGTATAGCTTGCTTTTATTATAAACATAGTACTATCATTTAAAACAAAACCATAGCTTTTGCAGGTGTCACCTTGATACCTACAATGTTTTCACTGAGCACGGCAAGTATTTATTGTTGAACTATGCTTACATCATGTTTATAATTACATAGCCCATATATCCCTAAGGGAAAAAATCGCATTTCTGAGTATTCTAGAATTCAAGTCTTTATTATTAACTGCACAAAACATCTGAGTGTCCTTCTAAGATGCTCGCAGCTGACAGTGCTCACCTAGTAAAGCACACACCCATTTGCTAGAAGAACGTGCTAGATAAAGCGATACCTATGGCTGAGATCCGAGGCTGCAGGCTTTCCTACAAAAGTGAAGAGAGCTGCGCGCCAATGGAAGGCCACTGTGTCCCTGCACTGTGGAAGGCCACTGTGTCCCTGCACTGTGGAAGGCCACTGTGT
>NW_022196909.1:45311456-45317130 GCF_008632895.1 Mastomys coucha
TGTGCATACACCTACAGAGCACTGTGTCACAGTCTCACTTTCAAAGATGTTATAGTCCAGCCAGTCAAACATAACTACTTCCACTTGCATACGTGGGCAACTCTCATCTCTGAAATATTATTTTCACTTCATCATGTCAATGATTTCAAACACAGAAAAGTAACCGACTCTAATAACATTAGCGTGACTTCAAAACAAAACTTGTCTGGAGTCCAAAACTTCCAGTGAGTTTGTGAGTTTTCAACATTTCAAATAATGAGAAAGTTAAAACAAGTATCATTCAGAAAGGCAAAAGGCATGACAAACTCTTCTATATGCTGCTAGTTTTGAAACTGACTTCATTTTCACTAAGCGACCTTCCATAATAGCTTGCTGCAGCCATGGAAATACAGATGCCTGTGTGTATGTCTACAGTTTGCAGCAAGCCAGACCTCTCACAACACTATCGGCATCATGCAAATTTGGGGATTTTACATGCAACCATAGAATGAATTAATGCCTGATAAAGAACGAATAATGACCCCATAATTTTACAGAGTAAAAAGTGATTTTATTCACTAAAATCTAAAGGTCTAAAGCCATTACCTTGCTAAAAGATAAAATTCTAATATATTTTACAGTGCTCTGATCTACAACAATATACTTAAAACACAGAATATGTTATGTACCTAAGAACATTTAGGTAACCTGGAAAGATCTCTCTCTGCTAGGGTGCATGTGTATTCATTTCAGGTCCTCACAACAGAGTTCTGAACTCTGTCTCAACTAGATTATGAATATTTCTTAACTTGGAAGTTGGTTCTATCCTTTGAGGTGAAGATAGAGCAATTAATTTCAGAGTGAATAAAAATGAATTCAAACACTTTTCATTCTACAGCTTTGATTTCCTTTGGGACACTTGCAGACCACTTTACAAAGGGCTCTGTAAAAGCAGCGCTGTCTTTCTCAGGTGTCTGGGTGCCAGAGTTCCTTTCAAGTGGACAGAGGAAACTAAGTGCTGCCACTGCACGAAGAGAAAGAGAAGATGCTCATGTAGTCTGCTTCTACTGATTTTATATATAATATAGTTATATATTTATACATATATTTGTATTTTATAAATATTTATATTATGTATATTACATATATATAATTTACACACATACACATATATGCATGCATTAAATAGAAAGTGGGCAGTAGCCCACAGTGAGCACCTATGCACTTTTCATTCCTTCAGAAGCCTGTGAAGGGCAGAGAAAATCATTTCTGTTTCTTAATTTCAAAATTAGAAACCTCAAAGCCCACCCTCAGTGACACACCTCCTTCAACAAGGCCACACCTCTAACCCTTCCCACACAGTTCTACCAACTGCAAACCAAACATTCAAACATATGAGCCTACAGAAGCCATTCTCATTCAAACGTATGCTAATTTGCTTTCATTAAAAAAAGAACTTTCAGACTATCACCTATAGATAAACATAAGCGATCAATAGCAGTGCGACACTCTTTAAAACTAAAAGGAATAAGCTTTACTTTAAAGCCTAGTGGGAGATTGGCAGAAATGTCAGAGTGAGTCAGAGAACCCCAGCACCTAGGGTTCTATCCCCGGCTACCCCAGCACCTAGGGTTCTATCCCCGGCTACCCCAGCACCTAGGGTTCTATCCCCGGCTACCTGTGGCACATCTGTTACATGGAATGAACCAATGCTGGTAAGTTAGTGACTAAGTCCATACTTCACTCCAATTGTGTTTCCTCCTTACCCTATACGGCATATTGCATCACTCCACCTCCTGTAGGACTGGCAGCCTTTAGAGTCAAGAAAAGCATTTAGCCCACCACCTTTGAGTTTTCTTCCGGATCAGAATGTATTTAATGTACAGCCTACTAGGAAGAAGAGGAAATCAAAAGTGCTGCCATCATACTCCATATAAATAATCTATGGACGTTAGTCTCCAGTCACTAAGGCAGCAGCGTTAGGAGGGCGTGGTGCTCCCTGAGAAGAATTAAGAAGTGTGGTCTCGTTGCACAAAGTATGTTACTGGGGGTAGGCTCTGAGGCTTCCAAAGCCCATGCCAGGCCCAGCATTGCTGCTTCCAGTGGCCTGCAGATGTGGACGGAGAATTCCAGGGTTTATTGCATTATTCATTCTTCACTGTGCAAAGCTGAGGATATCTGTCTGCAACATCTGAGTATATTATTCACAACTATAAATGCCACGCACACTTGCGTGATGGCGGTATTTGAGGCGAAAACTTCAAGGAAAGTCAGCCTCTTGCCTCCGCATTGTTGCCTGGCACCCCAAACTCAGAGGTGGCCCAGATGTTTTCGTACTTGTGTGCTAGGAACTCACCAAGATATCATATGCTTACAGCTAGCAAGAGAAAATTCGGACATTGCTTTCTGACCTTCACCAATGTTTCTAGCTATCCTAGTTTAATGTTTTAAGTACTAGAGAGTAACTGAAAGGTTTCTCTCACTCTAAGACATTAGCTGAAAGTGTTAGGTTGAGATTCTCCTCTGCCTGCCTCTAGCAAGAACCAAAGAATTAGCTTAAGAATACCTCAACAGAGAGGGCTCCACCCCTCTTCCTCCTGCTCTACACCTGGCTTTTAGAAGTCAGGTGACCTTGGATGTGGGGGTCACTTGCCTACGTGACTTCAGTCTAGCACTAGGACTGGAAGAAGAAGGACTTAGACTCACATGCAGGACTAGCACTAGAACTTAGATGGGCTAGGACTCAGATTCATGCACCCGCATTCCCCCGGGCCCAGAGCGCTTGGGCCCGGGGGACGCAGCACCAGTTCAGAGGAGATAGCTGCTGTTTTAGACCCAGTATGTTTCAGATAGCCTCAGATGTACCTCAACTGTTGAGCTGCCAGATTTTTTATTTCTCTTTTACAATGATTGTAAAAGCCTCATGTCATTTTTAAAAGAAATACACTCAGATTTTACACCACCCGTGTGTAGTCTGTTTGTCAAAGCCGAATCCCGTGCCCACCTGGCCAGAATCCCTTGTCCCGCGGAACAGGGACCCCGCGAGAAATCCCTGTCCGTGACATATAAATACCCTGTCCAGCTGTCTGTATCCATATTAAACCATGATAAATACATTTTTACTGGTGCACCCTTTCTAGTGTCTTACTACAAAGACCATACAGACCCCCATGCCCCTATAAACTCCCACATCAACAAAAGGAAATATGTAAATCTGTCATATCCTGCATCATATCCCGGGATATCACAATCTCCTAAATGATTTAGTAAATTTATGGGCATTAAGGCTTACTCTCTGTATTGCATGGTTTACATATTGACAAATGTCTTGTACCCACCAGTCAATGTCACAGATAACAACTTCACCGACCTAGAAACTTTCATGCTGTGTGTTCCAGCCCTCTGCGTTGACTCAGGAGTTACTGACCTCTGCACTAACTTTCGTGCTGTGTGTCCCAGCCCTCTGCGTTGACTCAGGACTTACTGACCTCTGCACTAACTGCCGTGCTGTGTGTCCCAGCCCTCTGCGTTGACTCAGGACTTACTGACCTCTGCACTAACTGCCGTGCTGTGTGTCCCAGCCCTCTGCACTAAGGCTTTGCTTTTCTACTTTCCAGTTATATCAATGACCTAGCACGAATACAGTCTTTCCATAGCAGCTTCTTTCACTTGGAAATCTGCACTTTAGATTCATCTGTATATATCTGTATATATCTGTGGCTTGATAGTTAATATTCTATTGTATGAATATCCTGTAGTTTGTATTATTTTCCCACATTTTAATGGACATTTTGGGTTTCTAGGACCTTCGAGATCACACTAAATTTTATCTAGATATTCCAATGTGGATTTTTAGTAAGGATCCTAGTTTTCAAAGGTGTTTCAACGAAGCTCTTAGCAGAACCTCTTCCTCCTGAACAGCCTTCCAACTCTGTTCCCCACCCTGACGCCATGCAAGTCTCTGCCCACCCATGTGGGGGGTCAGCTCAAGCAGCCTCTAGCTAGTTACTACAATCTTCAATGCACATCTGCCAACTGCCAATCTCACCTGTTAATTCAATACAACTAATAAGCATTTTAAAAGAGCCTACTATGTGCCAGGCACTGCATCAAGATCAAAAGAACAAATGAAAATGTTATGCTGTCCCTCAGTGAGAAAGGCACCTGAGAATGCATCTACCTGAGAGGCCCAGCGTTGCCAGCACTCACCCCTCCCCTCCCTGCAGCTGCTGTAGGACTTAGGGTTCAGAGCTGCTTGTGTATCTTCATTTGAGACTTTTGTCTCTTTCCCCCCATGCATCTAAGCTGACTAAATGACTGGCTTTTGGCAGTGTGAATGATAACTCCACTATCATTCCTCTCAGCAGAGTCGGCAGGCACCCCTGAACGCACTATCCGGACAAGGCATTCTTCCTTCCACCTGGACTTATGAGGGACAGACTCCTTATCAGCTATCCCCCTAAAACTAAAAAACCTGAGCTGGTGCCAAAGGGTAGGACTGAACGCTAAAGCACTTCTGCTTAAGAGCTGCAGTTCCTCCTTTTCACACTGCAAACAGAAAAAAACTACAAAAATTCAGCTCTTTATTATTATTTATGTGGCAATGGACTAAATGATACATTGTTTTCTGCCCAAGTTCTTCTCCTTACCCATATTATAAAATAAAGGTAACAAAGTCCCATGACAAGTCAGAGTTTGAAGACAAACTCAGGTAGAAGTCCTAGAATAAATGTGACCTACTCCCAGGAAGTTACCCTACAAACGTAACCCAGCTGCTGAATGTGGAGCCGCAGCCTGTAGCACCATCCTGTCAAGGTAGGATCATGGGGTTCTGGGTCCAATGGGATGATGTGTAACAATTCCAAATCATTTCAAAACAAAATCTGAAACATGCCAAGTATCTGATAAAAGAAACCCAAGGTTCACAATCACATTTATATTCTACAAGAACTGCTATCTATAGAAACAAAATATAATGAAATCAAAATTTCCCCTTAAGTTTTTTAAATAAAAGTTTGTGTTTGTTGGGGGGGGGGGGGGGGGGGGGGGAGTCCTTTAGTCTGACAAACTACAAATCAAAAAGGAAAAAAAAATACAGAACCCAGCATGGTGGGATTAGATGCTGCAAGTGTACTAACTAGAGAGAAAAGACCCTCCTGCTTAGCAGACTTTCCAGTCTGATTGAGAGCTTCATAGCCCTTTATAGTGAAGACACCAACACAACCAACAAGAAAGCAGCGCGTACAGAACAGGCACAATCGCACTGCATGTGTTTACCAGGGGACCGTGTTCAAAGAAAAACATCCGCAAGATAGCATACCTTAGAGTAGTGAATATGTTGTCTGACATTGGCAAAATCACGACTTCTGAAAACTGGGCAAAGGATGGAGGAACCCAAAGAAAACAGAGAGACTCTCCACAGAAAAACCAACAGAGCCAACTAACTTGGACCCTTGGGGGCTCCCAGAGACTGAGTTACCAACTAAAGATGGAGCACAGGCTGGACCTAGGCTCCCTACACAAATGTAGCAGATGAGCAGCTTGGTCTTCATGTGGGTCTCCCAACAAATGTAGCAGGGGCTGCCCCTTAGCCTGCTGTCCGCCTGCCTGTGGATCCCATGCCCCTAAATGGAAGCCTTGCCTGGCCTCAGTGGAAGAAGATGTGCCACAGCAACTTGATTGGGGGGGGGGGGGG
>NW_022196909.1:45317191-45325287 GCF_008632895.1 Mastomys coucha
TGGGGGGAGGGGGCCCTTCTCAAAGGACAAGGGGAGGTGGGAGCTGTCATCTCCTGGCTCTCCACTGATTCCAACAGCTGTCTATCACCACTGACTGGGACAATGAGAACCAGGGGACCGCATCCTATATCTCAGACCACCCCTTCTCTGCTGAGATAAAAACATCTACTGGCCAAAATTTGTGAGCCCTGCTTCCCATTGGGCTACTAAAGATGAATGTTTACTAGCCACACAACTACACTGGCAAAAGGCTGGCACTGTAGGCTCCTGGTAAATCTTCACTGATGAAATTACTCTGGGGAGCCGCAAGGTACAACAAGCTGCTTAATCCATTCTGATTTGTAACTAAGCAGCTGTGCTGTATTGATGAAAATTGTAAGGTTAGAGTTACAAATCACATATTTACTATTATAAAGGCATCTACATTGTATTTGATAAATATAGACACCCCGAAGAAGTTTAAAAAAAAAATACACCCTCCACCCTGCCAAGCACATAACGTCAAAACAGTGAAGAATGTTAACACTCCGGCTCATAATTAGTCACTCTGCTGCTGGAGGTTAGCGACAGGCAATTTCTGGGGGAAAAGTAATGTCTGAGGTTGGAATAAGCAGCCCCTCTCCATCACAGAAGTGGATACGTAACTGCTTCTGCCTGCTCATAAATATTTTCATTCACACAAACACAAGGTGGTCTACTAACATGGTTTGAGTAGAAGCTGCTGAAGGGAAATAAAGCAAGTCCCTTGCTCAGCCATGGAACGGGCCTTCAAACACAAAGCAGGACTGTTCACCTTCCAGTAACTTAAAATTCCAATTTGGGATCACAGCATTCCCAACATAACCCCCTGGTATCATAACACTATAAAGACGTCTAATCTTTTCTTTCTGACAGAATGAACAAATACACACACACCTATACACACCATGAACCTGCCAACTGAACCACAAGCACCTAGTTCTAGAAAGTACAAATGAAAAGTAAGAAATCAGATTGTCTTTCTGACTCAGGGCCATGGCTTACCCTATTTTCATGGAATTAATAATGAATTTATCTTTACTGATGACATTCAGTCTTTTAAAAAGACTATCCATTTCTTTGCAAGAGTAAAAATATCAAAGGTCAAAAGAACTTAGCTATGGGATAAGTATATAGTTAAACTAGACATTATTTTATAAAAATTTTGATTTTTTGAGTGTGAAAATGGTTTACAAATATTTTTTAAAACAATTCTTAAATGTCCAAGCTCATACCGATACCTTGTTGTTACTGCTAACAGAAAACATTCTGACAACTTGGTGTGTTAGGAATTCGGAAGGGCACCAGAGCTAGCTCAGAAGGGAAGAGCACTTGCCACCCATGCAGAGAGCACAAGTTCACATCCCGGCACCCCAGATGTCAGCTCACATCCACCGATACACTTCAGTTCCAGATGATTCTGCACCCCTCCTGATCTCTGAAGGTACTGCACTTGCATGCAGACAGTACGCTCAGACAAATGTGGTAGTTTGAAATGAGATGCCCCTCCCCTTCAATGGTAGTGCATGTTTATATATCTAAGCATTTGGGAGGTAAGGAAATCACAAATTCAAGGTGATTAAATGAACCAGAATATTGAACATTATAGCAAATTAACCAAAACATCTTCAAAAAACTGTCTAAAACAAGCTGAAAAAAAAATCAAGATTAAATACTAGAGATTAAATAAATAGGGCTGGCGAGATGGCTCAGCGGGTAAGAGCACTGACTGCTCTTCCAAAGGCCTTGAGTTCGGATCCCAGCAACCACATGGTGGCTCACAACCATCTGTAATGCGATCTGAAGACAGCTACAGTGAATTACACAGGAGCAAGCGCAGGGCAGGAGCGAGCCTGAGTTCAATTCCCAGCAGCCACACACAATAGCTCACGGCCATCTGTACAACCATAAATAAATAAAAATAAATCTTTTAAAAAAAAGATTAAATAAATATACATAAGCAAGTACTGGATCTCTGACTGGAGTTTAGATTCAAAACCAACTTTTAACTGACATAAAAGACATTTTGGTGGAAATATGAGTGGGAATTGGATACTAGATATTAACAAAGTTATTGACATTCTCTCAGGTGTGATAATAAAGGAACTCCCTTTGTTCTCAGGGATCATATGATTAAGAACTTACAGATAAAGCACCAAAATAGCAGTGAGGCATAAAAGCGGCTGTCAGACAGAAGAAGGGAACTCCTGGGCTGCATGCACAATGCTACAGTGGTCTGCTCGGAGAGACTGCTGCCAAGGCACTCAGAGCTCCAGAGCTTCAGTTTTTCTGTAGGCTTAACTTCAGTCCAAAGTCCTATAAAGAGATTCCCTGCCCTCCCTACCCCCAGTTATACCAATAAGCAACGATTATTTTCTAGATGGAAAAAAAGTTAACTATTTAAAATTAAATTAAAAAATGAGTGTGAACCCCAAAGATGACATAGGAATCAAGCTGTAGAGTGGGGAAGCAGTCAATCAAGTGCCAGTCTTCTCCTCCTCTTATTGCCCCTATCCAAACGGCAAAGAACTCATCAATAGCAAAGGATGGGAAATTCAATGCTGGTGTGTGGTAGACAGCTGAGATATAACACTCTATTTTTATATGCATAGTGAATGCTGCCTAGAAATACAAATCCAAAAGACAGCTCTGCAAGGGTAAGTCAATGTTGAAGTCTAGACTAAAAGAAACAGTCCCTGAACCTTAGCAGAAGAAATCAACGTAAAGAAACACAAGAGAAAAGGATTTAGAAACTGCTCATCAAATTGCTCATTATAAACTTATAGGAGTCATCAAACACAGTGCCATACACACCAGTACACACCAGTATACACAGTACACACCGGGACAAGAAACCAACACAGTTCATGTTCATCAAATAGGCCACGAAAAGCAGCAGCCTTCTGGAAGGTCGTGGCGCTGCTTCCTGTATGTAAAGGTAAATGACTGAGAGCAATTTGCCTAAACTAAAGTGGAGGGGAAGGGGGGCAGTGTTTTTATCTGTGCGCTGTGCTAATCAATGTATATCTATATGTTACATACATGAACAGTGACCAGACAACAACTTGCAGAAGTCAGTATGTGGGTCTCAGGGATTGTACACGGGTGGTCAGGCTCCTAGGCAAGCACCTCTAGCCACTAAGCCATCTCACCAGCCCAAGCATACTCAATATTAAAATATTTCATTTCACTATGAACAAAAAAAGTTGTATATATCCTCCAAAGTTGTATTTGATTATACACAGAAATCATTCACCAAGCTGGTTAAAAGTTTTAACACTTTTAAAATTGAGTTTGCTCACATTACTCCTTTGATGTGATCAAACAAACTCTATACTGACATCTTATCACAGTAAAAGCAAGGCTTCTTGCATTTAAGCTGACGAGGGCCTAGCTGCCTCTCATTACTCAGCCCTGCCTTCCTTCCCTCCCCGTCTCTCAGTGCACCCCGTTCTTCTTCCCTCCCCGTCTCTCAGTGCACCCCGTTCATTATGCCAGTGGGCTTCGCTCTTTTTCTAGAGAAGAACAAACAGCAGTCTCAGTCTCAGAAGCCATCGCCTTCACCTGACTCTTCCCACAGAAGCCACGGAAGAAATGCTGCTGTCTCCCAAAGGAGAGGCTTATGTGCAAAGTGCCTGGCAAGTTGACACTTACAGTAGGATCTACGGAGTAAGTAGATCATGAGGGTGGCACCTTACAAAATGGGATCTGAGGACTAGATACAGCAGGATGGCATATGAAAGCCACCTTGATCTTGGAGGACTTAGCTTTCTGAACTGTGAGAAACAGACTTCTTGTCCAAGCCGCATATTATATGGCATTTTAGTTGAAAGAACCTGCATTAAGACACTTAATGCCCTCTTTATATGAAATAGAAAAACTGCAGGTTCACACATCCCTTCCCTGGCAGCACTTCTCCTCTAACTATGAGTTAGTCTCCCCATAGCTCTCTAACTATGAGTTAGTCTCCCCATACCTCTCACCACCATCAGGATCACTGCAGACTTATGTATTGTGTATTGATTCACCTGTTTATCTATTCTCCCAAAAGAATATAGAATATCTGACACAGACCTTGCCAGTTTCATTTTTTGCTAATCTAAATGTTTTAGGGTACACATGCTCAACTATTTAGAATGAACTTACAATATGAATATTAAAAGCATGCAAACAGGAGCTGGAAAGAGAACTCAGTAATTAAGAGGAAGCGGAACCCGGGTTCAAGTCCTAGTAACCCTATGGTAACTCACAGCCCCTGTGACATCAGACACCCTCTCCTGGGTAGCACCAAGCACACGAGTGTTACAGCAAAAATAATTTATAAAAACACGCAGAAAAGCACAAAGCCCCAAAGAAAGCTGTTTGTTTATGCTCAATATGCAGGACCCAAGAGTCAATGATGCAGAGCAAACACTCCATAAATGTAGGAGGAGGAGAGAGGAGGAGCTAATCATCTAAACAGAGGCCAAATCCTAAATGAGCATGAGGAATAATGTGTGAGAGCTACAGAAACAAATCAATATTTAATATTAAAATATTTGTTTACCTCTGAATGAAGGCTGGCTTCAAAAGAGAGAAGGAACTGAGAAAAAATATTTAGAAGGTAGTATATCTTAATTTATTTTAAAAATCCTATAAACAAAAACTTTAATGAAAGAAAAAGAACGGCCTGGATTATATTTAGAAAAATAATGCAGAATATCAAAAATGGAGAGACAAAACAAGCATGTTTCAGAGCAGTGGCATTTCTGGAGAGGGAGTAAGATGTGAGCGTTTGCAACAGACGCAGTGAGAAGCCACAAGAGGGACAAAGTTGGGCAGGAATAGAAAGCAAGAAGGTCAAACTGGAAATACACACTGAGCATGCCTCCACAGCTCCCTAGGAGCGCAGCTCTGAAGTTCACACTGAGTTCACACAAGGAACCCTATGTGCTCTCAGTTAACAGGAAAAGCATCCGTCACACGGTCCAATGTGGCAATGTTGCAGCCGTGTGAGGGCAAAGACAGTGCTACCTTGGGAACTCAGAGTCTAGAGTTTCTACATTTTGGCAAAATGAGTATTTTCATCTGACATTAAAACTTGACAGAAAATTAACTCAGTGTATTTTTCTGTCACCAACCAGTGGTTTTCAGGCTAACACTGTAGACCAGAGGGATACCTATTATCTTTACGTTCCCTGGGCCCTGAGCATGTAGTAAACGCTACGAAACAATCTTTTCATCAGCACAGCCATGATTTAGGCTTCTTCCGAACGGTACACGTGAGGGCCCTTTGTTTTAAGCAAGCATCATACCCTGGGAGAAGCTGAGCGCAGCTGGAGGATGCTCTCCTCAGGGAAGAGCAGATGGCTTCACAGTGCAGCCTGTCTGCTGTCTTCAGCTATTTTCCATTTCTCTAATTATTAATTTTCACAGAGGCTAAGAGAATAAATGATTGGGCAAAACAGCTCCACCAGTACACTATCGGAAACTGTGAGGAGACAGAGCTCTGATCTATCTGGTTTCATATTCCTCAGTAAGAGGACACCTCCATGTGGGCCAGCTCCTATATGACGCACAGTACAAAGTATGACTAAGACATAGAAGCCACTAGTAATGGCTGACACCTTCCTGGTGCTGTGAGAACTATCACCCCGAGAGCGCTTCACTTTTGCTCTCAGGCAGCAGTGGGTGAGTTTTCCTGGGGTGCGTGATGGGCATCAGGCATACATATGCAGCGCTGAACATTCCAGATCCTTGGAGGAGCCACAATGGGGCAGCAATGCCTCACTCAAAGTGGGAGGTCCCACGGTGGTAAACCCTGCCAGGAAGTCCAACAGCTACAGCCTATCCTCAGAGCCCAGAGGGACGCCCAGGAGCAAGGCTGCTCAGAGCCCAGAGGGACGCACAGGAGCAAGGCTACTCAGAGCCCAGAGGGACGCACAGGAGCAAGGCTGCTCAGAGCCCAGAGGGACGCACAGGAGCAAGGCTGCCCAGAGCCCAGAGGGACGCACAGGAGCAAGGCTGCTCAGAGCCCAGAGGGACGCCCAGGAGCAAGGCTGCTCAGATCCCAGAGGGACGCACAGGAGCAAGGCTGCCCAGAGCCCAGAGGGACGCACAGGAGCAAGGCTGCTCAGAGCCCAGAGGGACGCACAGGAGCAAGGCTACTCAGAGCCCAGAGGGACGCACAGGAGCAAGGCTGCCCAGAGCCCAGAGGGACGCACAGGAGCAAGGCTGCCCAGAGCCCAGAGGGACGCACAGGAGCAAGGCTGCTCAGAGCCCTGTTTGCTCTCCTGGACACTCTGCTGCGGGAGCTAGAACGGCAAACACACAAGCCTGCCTGCTTATCTACCTTTCTGCCACTGGTAACACCTTAGATCCTTAGACCCAGCTTTGGTTTTGAGCTTCTTCTACAGCAGTTCTGTGCAACTGTCTAAAAACATTATTTTCCTTTTTTCTAAGAAACATTGTACTTTATCTTATGTGGTGGCCTGAATGAGAGCGGCCTCCATAGGCTCATATATTTGAATGCTTGCTCATCAAAGAATGATACTACTTCAGAGAGGATGTGTAACCTTGTTGAACAAAGTGGTGCTGGGGTGGGCTTTGAGGTTTCAAAAGCCCAAGCTAAACCCAGTGTTGTTCTCTCCATCTGATGTACAACTCTCGCAGCACCGTGCCTGCCAGCATACCACCGCCATGCTTCCTGCCATGAAAGCAATGGACTAAACCTCTCAACTGTAAGCCAGCCCCGACTAAACACTCTCTTTTCTAAGAGTTGCCTTGGTCACAGCAATAGAACACTGACAAAGACATCTTGAAATTATCAGTACACTAGATCCATTATAAACTTCCACGTACTATGAAAGGTCAGTAATTCAGTCTCCTGTATCTTTGAAACAGGCCAACATTCTGCCATGCTGGCAATTACTTTACCATTGCATGTCAACACGATCAACGCTGCTGTTTACAAGATGAGGTGAGACTAAGAAGAGACTGATAAAACTGCTGTGTCAGAGGCGTGAGAGAAGCAGCCCCACCCTGCAGCTTCCATGGCAGCGCCCACAGCATGTGCATCACCTTTCAGAGCGGGGTAAGCAGCCTGCTGACACTGCCTCTGCAGCCTGGAACCTAACTAGGCATATAGAATCTTTCTTGTCTGCCCGTGATGGCAAAGAGGAGAGAATGAACCGAGGAGGACGGTGGGTAATGGTTAGACACGCAAGGCGAGCGCCAAAGGAGAGGCGTGCTCTCGCCTGGAAGACGCACTACGGTTTGCTTAGTCACTGGCAAGGACTCCATCACGCAGCATTTCTCAATATGGGAAGAGATCACTGGATTTGGGTCAAACTACACAAAGCAGCATTCTTCCATCTTTCTAAGGTGCTCACATATGAAAATTTACCCAATGTAAGAAAAATTCTAAGAAATATTCCTAAAAATTTTCATAGCTCATTTTTCTTATATACATATTACTCATAAAAAATACTTCATTAAAAACAAGAAAATACACAGTATTTCTCTGATGATGAGTCACCAGAAGATTCTACATCTATTTTTCTTCTCTAGGTCTGACCTTTTCTCTCAAAGGCTGCCATTGTGTTTATGTCACTTACAAATATATATATATACAAATGACTAAATTTTTTATTATACACACCAAGCTTTCTACAAAGAAAAACTTTAAACATAAATATACTTCCCAATAACAACACCATCCAACATCGAAGGCTATGTATTTTGTTGTCTCACATTAAATACATACACATTTATTACATAAACATTCATCTTACAAAAATAGAAATGCAATCATTTTTCGGTTTGCTAGAGTATTTTAAGGTAAACAGTAATTGTTCAAGTATTTAAACTCCTTGGAAATAGTGTGATTCCTCCTGAAGTGACAATCAGCATTTTTGAAGATACGCTGATGCACCTAGAAAGCACCAGTAAGATAGAGAGACTGACGCCTGATCCTGCATGGGTAAAAATGGCACCAAAAGGAAAACACACACACACACACAGGCACGCACACACAGGCACGCACACACACGCGCGCGCACACACACACACACACGCACGCACACAGGCACGCACACGCG
>NW_022196909.1:45325414-45334189 GCF_008632895.1 Mastomys coucha
CACACACACACACACACACAGGCACGCACACACACACACACACACACACACACGCACGCACACAGGCACGCACACAGGCACGCACACGCACGCACACACACACTATTCAGTACCTGGGGGGGTGGTGGAGGTACAGCACTCAGCCAATACACAGACTCTGAACTCTACAGAATATCCCATTATGGTACTGCCCTATATAAGGGCTGACCTTCTTTTCTGTTTATTAAACATCCTAAATTTCTTGGAACACAAGTTACATTTATGAACAAAATAGAAGATCCCAAGTCAGGCCAACTTTTTCCTCCTATAAACCTATCACCCACCAGTAATCTGCCATGCCCGAGGCTTAGGTACTAAAGTGCGCTTCCTCCCTGGCCACTCATTCTGCTGTCAGTTACAAGATCATGTGTTTGAAATTTAATTCCTATCCCTTGCTATGCTCTCCTGGTTCCCTTAGATGGATGTACCAATTGCACATATACAAACATGCAAGCAAAGAGGGGGGGTGCGAATGTGCATGTGTGTGTGCATGTGGTGTTTGCTCTGTGCATGTGTGTGCGTGTAGTATGTGTGGTGTGTGCGTACGTAGTGTGCATGTGGTGTGTGCAGGTGCGTGCAAGTGTGTGTGCATGTGTGTGTGTGTGTGTGGTTGTGTGTATGTGTGCATGTGGTGTGTGCAGGTGTGTGCATGCGTGTGCGTTGTGTGCGTGTGTAAGAACAAGAAGAAAGTACAAAGATAACTCCTATTTTCAAGGAAGGCCCTACTTCACTAAGCGTGTACTGCTTACCTTACAATTAATTTTAATATTGCAGCAGGGAATTTTTTTCCCTTTGTTTTAATCTGGGGACAAGAACAAATCCAGTAATAGAACGTCAACACTAATTTGAGGAAAGATGAAAAATGACTTAATAATACTGCAACAAGATTAATATTGTACAATAGATCATGGCACCATAAAACTTGACAAATTCATTTTTGTATCACTGTATATTCTTGCTAATAGAACAGAGCATATCTGAAACATTATTAATACTTTACTGCACAAATGCCCATCCTATTGCACTGCGGGGAGATTATGTTTTGCACGAGACGTAGGAAAATAACTGTCCTCATCCATGTACAGCCTGCACTTCAGGGCAGGACAGAGAAGGCTGGGACCAAGTGACCCCAAGTGAAGCAGCGCTCGCTAGAGGTGAATGGGACCAAGTGACCCCAAGTGAAGCAGCACTCGCTAGAGGTGAAGTGGTCCAATTCAGAAAATGAGCCGATGGTTACCAAGGAATCTGCTTCCACTTGAAGACCCTGTAGTCCAGGAATTAAAATTGGAAAACAGCAAATGATATGAGACGTTCTACTTCAAACCGATCTAAACAAGGTACCAAGCCAACAGGCTAAATAGGACAAGGCATCTACTAAGGTCCTTAAACAGACGTACACTACAAAAAAGCTCTGCCTTGGCACAAGATACACTAATGCGAACAGAATTTAACCTCCTGCCTGAGACAACCACTAAGTAACTCAACCAAGGTGCTTGAGGCAGGGAGATGCAGTTTCCAGAACTTTTGATATCTAGCAAAAAACAAAAAACAAAAACAAAAACAAAAAACAAACCCAGCGAGCCCTAAGAGGTGCTTTTGCTAAGTTCTGTGAAGACAGCTCCTAAGCCGTCCTCACAGACAAGTGAGCTGGCCGGCCGAGCTGACAGCTGGCTTCCCTTTAACACTAGACTGTGGCTCTCCTAAAATATACAACAATTTCTGAACAAAGAGTTCTCATCTTCATGACATACTAGACTCTGCAAGTCTATGGCTGGCCCTGCCCTCCGCTGAAGGGACAAGCTGAGGGTCAGGATTCACAGGACAGAGTGACAGAGAAACAGCAGTGTGTGTGGACAGACAGAGTGACAGAGAAGCAGCAGTGTGTGTGGACAGACAGAGTGACAGAGAAGCAGCAGTGTGTGTGGACAGACACACAGGTGGACTCATATGTCCTGGGACTGCAGATCACTGCAAATATCTGAGATCACTACCATGGGCCCGGGGGGTGGGGGGTGGGGGGGATAAAAACATCTCATACAACGGAGTCTCACTCAGTGCTGCTTGTTCCCAAAAGCCAGACTAAAGCACCCCGTGATGTGGACATGGCAGACTCTGGAACCTGTCTCAGAGCAAAAGGAAGACAAGTCCTTGGCTAAGCAGGATCTCCTTTGAAAAGAAAATAGGACTGAAAATAGGACTGTAGCGTGGAACTCTTTCTGCGACCTTGCAGCTCTCCCTTCCAGTTTCCGACATCCCTGTGGTTAAACTGCAGCCGAAAAACTCAAAGTCCCTCTGACTTTCCCACTCACATCCTGGCTACACAATACTGTTAAAAATCATTCTATTATTTGTTACTGTTAATTTCTTGCTGTCTCATTTACAAATTAAACTCCAAAACTGTTTAAAAGGTTAACATGACCCTGAATATGTTTGAGGGCATTAATGGAAGCTCTGGCTCAGATACACTTGGGAACTAGTACGATCTCTTTGCTAAGTCCTGCCTCCCGTACTGATGCGTCTCAAAAACAAGAAACGTGGGCGCTTGGTTTAGCCTAAGACAAAAGTGTAGGAGACCAAACTACCAGACAGCAGTATCCTGAGACACCCAGAGCAAACTCACCTCCAAAGCACCCAAGCACACCGCGCTACACATGCCAGAGCAAAGGCAGCCCCACCCCGGGAGGGAGCCTGGGACCTCGCCCAAGCTATCCAAATACTCCACGACTGAGCTACGTCCCCTACATCCCCCACCTGTAAGTTAAACTTTCTCACAGGTGTACACATAAAAGGAATAAGTAGATGAGGAGCCAGTTCTTCTCACAGCTTCAGATATTCTCAGAAGTCTTGGGAAATGTCACCATGAAAAGAGAAAGCTGCCGTAACTCGCCTGTTACCCAGAATAAACCAAAGATCTGTAGGCATGCAATGTTGTGAAGCACCCAAGGTAAGAAACATGTACAGCAGAGATGGCCGGCCAGTACAGAGTAGGAAAGCACGGCCCACGGGACACAAGCAAGCCGTCAATGGCAACCAACCTAAGTGACCCAGCTCTGAGAATTAGTAGGCAGAGGTGAAAACTGCAGCCTCAAATTGACCTTGCCATTAAACCAGCTCTCAAATGGAAACTTACAACACTCAACATGTGCATTATAAAGCAAATACTAAATCAATAAACCAAGCTTCTACGTTAAGAAACTAGGAAATGAGGAACAAATTAAACTCAGAGTAAGCAGAAGAAAAATTATAAATCCTCACGTGAAAATCTATGAAATAGGTAACAAAACAGCTACAACAACAAAGCTGTGGAATCATACTACGTAGCTGGTTCTCTGAGACGATCAATAGCTGATAAACCTAGACTAATGTGGAAGAGCACATAGTCTGTTGGGGGGCCCTATAGACTGATGAGGGAGGGCACATAGACTGATGGGGGAGGGCACATAGACTGATGAGGAAGGACACACAGACTGATGGGGGAGAGCACATAGACTGCAGGGAAAGCACATACAAGTTGCTAACGTAAGAAATAAGATGTATCTTCATAATATTTTTGTGGAGAGTAAGTATGAGTGTAATTGGGATTATTATGAACAACTTCATGCCATAAAGTCACATCAAATGGATAAATTCACTGAAAAACAAACAAGAAGCAGATAATCTGAACATTTCATTAAATAGCTGCATTTATAGTGTTTAAATTTAAAAAAAAAAAAAAACTTCCACAAGTAAAATACTGAGATAAATTTATTGGTGAATATTATCAAACAGTAAAGAAAAAGAATTCTGCCAGGCAGTGGTGGTGCACGCCTTTAATCCCAGCACTTGGGAGGCAGAGACAGGTAGATTTCTGAGTTCGAGGCCAGCCTTGTTAAAGTCAGAAGTTTTTTTTTTTTTAATAACAAAATCAAAGGTAATAACCAAATAAGCCTCCAGAATCCATGATGATGTAAATGTAAAACTTCAAAACTTAATCTTAGCAAATATGTCCAACAATATACGACAGGCTAAGGAGTTGGCCACTTGAATCTGCTAGCAGCGCAGAATTGGGGGGGGGGGGTGCAGACTGCAGAAGCTGCAACCCACACACTGCTGGACCTTAGAGTGCATGCAGCCACTGTAGGAAAACCTACAGTTAGAGAGCTCACTGCGTGCTCACGGCACAATCAGCAAGTCAAACAGAGATGCAATCTGCAAGATGAGGATTATGTGGTCACATAAAGTCTGCAATGAGGAACCTTGCTGTAAGCACCTGTGTGTGGCCGCAAGCCAGGCACTACTGTTGCTCTAACACAATGCCTAATGTCAGTTCTGAAGGCTTGAAGTGCAAACTCAGACAGGCTCAAGTGCAAACCCAATGGCAGACTCCTGTAAGTTCGGGGGCTACACACAACGTTACAGGTACAACGCGGTGGGAATGGGAACAGAAGACAAGTGGACAATGTGTGCAGACAAATTATGACTTTCATAACAACATACTCGTGATGGCTGAAAAAGCAGCCATCAATCTCTTCCAGGGATACGGCTAGCACAGCGAGCTGACTGCCTTCCCACTAGAGCCTACTTCCTGAGGTACTACCAACAGGAACCTTCTGAGGACACTTTCAAACCACATCCAAATACAGCAAGTACTTAGCATAAGAAAATCTAAGTTTTGATATACACAAAAATATGGGTAAGTCTCAGAAAAATTTTGTTGAGTGATAGATACATGCCAGAGAAAGACAAGAGACACTGCATGGTTCTACTGATTGAAACTTACAAAATATCAGTCAGTCTACTGTAAAGAACACAGATGCAATTGCCAGGGATGAAGGTGAAGTAGTGGTGGCAAGGAGGGAAGATAAAGGATTAATAAAAAGTTGTAGATAAAAATGAGCTGCCTTGGCTGCAATCCTCTCAAAGGATATACATGTCAAACAGACTCGACAAAGCTTTTAAAAATATATATTTCAAATGTAAGCCACATGCGATGATTCGAACCACTCCTCTGACTGCAGCAATAAAAGCCCCTTTTCTGGAGTAGCAGCCAAACCACTCCTGAGTGAGAGTAATGAATGCACTTCCAACAGTCCTCTCGGAGTCCCTCCACCAAGAGGCTCTTCCTACAAGCCTACCACCACTCGGCGGAGACCGAAGCATGCTATATATGGAGAAGGGGAAACCCTACTTAAGAAAAGGCCAAATAGGCCTTCCTTCCTGTCACCATCTAAGAGCTTCTTAAGTCACAGAACTAGCCTGAACATAAGTTAGCTCTCTTCATCCTGCTCTGTGTATTCAAACTGACCAAAATAGGCTTCCAGTCGTCATAGTTACTATGCCAGCAGGCAAAGCAAAGCAGCTTCAATTAAGTGGATGGAAATGTGAGAAAAAGCTCACACCTGATAAGCTACCCAGCCAGTTTCCTGAATCAATATGCCTTACTTCACTCACTACTTGAGGCAAACCCCGCGTTTTAGGAGGGCAGCCATCTATTTTACCTTGACTGAAAGAGCTTCATTTCTAGTGAGCCTTCAGTGACTGCGGGACTGTCCTAGAGGGGCTCTTGTGCTTGCCTGTCCGAAGGACGACTGCTGGGAACATCTGCTCTAACCCATATAGCAAATGTCCTTAAAGCACACAACACTTGTGGGTTGAAACTTTTTCAGGAAAAAAAAAGTAATAGGGTAAAAGGGAGTAGGCAAAGGAAGAATGACTTGCTGCAAAATAAAAGGTCGTAGCTGCTATTTCTTCATCAAGTCCAATTATGAACCCAGCAAAAGTTGATTATTTTCTTACAGACGGTAGGTTATCAACTCTCGGGTCACTAAAACTGACTCCCAGAGACAAAGAAAAAGTCTCACCTCCAACACAACATATTGGCCACTATATGCACTTCTAAGTGTACAGTAAATGTTTCCCAAGAGATGAAAAAAAGAACATTCAGACATAAAATGAGTGAAGAGTGAAAAACAACCGTTTCCTTCTTATGTAGAAGAATAACCAACAGCACAATTTGACTCCAGCTAGCACCCAGGACAGAGCTTAGGCATCCAGCACCAAGTTTCAGAGCAGCACTACAGCCTTTCAGAGGCCACAGATGCAGACAGCTAGCTAAGACAATTAAGATGAAATTAAATACAAAGTCCATTTCCCCGCATATACTAGCCACTTTTGAAGTAAGTGTGTAGCCTCACAACTACCTACGCTGGTTCGTTTGCCTGCTTGACACAACTAGTCTCCTGGGAAGAAAAGGCTTCAATTCAGGAATACCCTCTATCAGACTGGCCTAAGGGCCTGTGTGTTGATTGCTGTGGGAGCAGGCCCAGGTCCAGGCCTGCCCTGGCCAGGTGGTCCTGGGAGTTATAAGAAAGGCCAGAGTGAGGCCAGAAAGCAGCAGGGGTCCTGCCTCTATTCCTGCCTAAGCTCTCCCCAGGATCCACTCTCCCAGCATCTGGATGTGTAACATATGTGTAATACATGTAACACCTGTGTAATACATCACTTCTGGTCACTGTTGTATCGCAGAGAGTAAGCCAGGATGCTGTCATATTGACTAGCACAAGACAAACTATTACCACAGGTAATCCTGTAAGGGCTACTCAGGAGTGAAGTTTAGAATAACCCATTCTGCAGGCATGTTCCTAACACTTGTCTGAATCCAGAGTTTTATGAGCCACCAGTGTAAAGAAGCATCAAGCACCACTGACCTACAGGGCGTCTGTTGCTTTAATCTTGTGCAATAGTCTATACTTTGAGTTACTTAAAATGCAGCATTTAAAGTTACTCTGTTCATGTTGCAACATTTAAAGACTGACAGAGAAGAAATCTAGAATCTTGCTAAAACCGCCCATCAGGACTAAATGAAAGCAGTTACATCATAAAACACATGGGGAACAAATGACCTACGGCTACGTAAGCCCAGGGCAGGAAAATGCCAACGACACTGAGTGACGACAACAAGATGAACCATTCCTTTATTAATGGATTCAACTTTGGCTAAAGTACGAGTGATCGAGTCCACTTTCAGTTAAGTGGGAACTTCCCTCAAGTCACATCTGACTCAAGTCTTGGGCCTTCCCTGTGTGTGGCTTCTGGCAAAGCTACTCAGAGTCAAGCATCACACTCACCTGTCTCCTTCATTCCATACTTTCAATCAGCAGGCAACCCTGCCTTGACGGCACATGGAGCAAAGGAAGTATACACCCTAGTCCAACTATTGTTCATTGTCATGTGCTAGTAACACAATGGCAGTCCTGCAGCTCCAACGACTTGAGAGCCATTCCTGGACATTTCATACCATGTCCTAACTCCCACACATCCTCAAGATGAACATTCTCATGGCTTCACAGACGTGCAAGGGTCCCAACATGTTGAACAACCACATATAACTTATTAATATTAGGGTCCTATCAAAATGCTATCAGTGGGAGTGGCAAAGGGGGCCATGTCACAGGAAGCAGGAACTGAAACCAGCAGTACATACACACTGGCTTGTAGTTGAAGAGAGGTAGAGCTATTCCCATAATAGTTGTAGGAACTTCCAGCATCTCTTGACCACTTCTTGACAATTACAAGGCACACCTGAGGCTTCTCCCAACACTTTGTTAAGGAGAAGAGCCTCTTCCATTTCCTTAGTTGTGTGTTTCTTCGCTCACAGTTCTTTAGTCAGAAGTAACAAAGTCTTGCCCGCAGAAGGCCATGCACTTGCATTGTCAGGGGCAGCTGTATTATCCTGGGTCGGAGTGCACTGAGTGCGGGCGGCTCCTTGTGAGCTGAGCAGCCGCAGTCTCTCAGAGCTGTGGAGAAAGGCAGCCTCGCCTGCAAGTGCCACTGCAGAATCTGACTGAATCTGTATACAGAACCACAAACAGCAGCTACATTCTAGTGACCCAGCTGTGGCCGGGAGCCAAAATTCTACAAAATGTTCAATGTGGTGAGGCTGAGTGAGGCTGGGTACTTAGGTGTGGAGAAATTAAACATTGTCATTAGAGACGCTGTAATTAGTGTTTTTAGTGTAAAAACACTAAGTACATGGCCGGGCACTGGTGGCGCACGCCTTTAATCCCAGCACTTGGGAGGCAGAGGCAGGTGGATTTCTGAGTTCGAGGCCAGCCTGGTCTACAAAGTGAGTTCCAGGACAGCCAGGGCTACACAGAGAAACCCTGTCTCGAAGAAAAAAAAATACTAAATACTAGCTAGCTATTATGCTAGGGATGTCTTACAAATAACTAATCCTTAACATAGATTGAATCACATTATTCTCCGAGCAAACAAAGCTTAGAGAGAATGAGCAGTGTGTCTGAGAACTTAGTTTATATCTGGTTTTGAACTTAGGTTTGCCAGATTCCTAAATTGTTGAGTTTGAGGCAGGCTGAGTCACAGAGCAAAACCTCTTAGAATGCAAAGTATCGCACAGGGAGATGTCAGCAGAGCCCTTCCATCTGCCGGGGTCTGCCTGCGTCCACCTGCGTCCACCCACACTGAGCCAGAGGCGACCTAACCCACACCTACATATCTAGCTCGAGTGCCACAGGGGTTATCGACAGGGTACTTATGAGTCCAGGAGCAAGAGTCATCCGACTCAGGGTCTACATGGATGTGCCTGCAAACAGCCGTGGGTCTGGCAGGACTGCCAAGTCCTGAACTCCACTGTGTTTCTCTCCTGCTCTGCTCTCTAAGAAGACAGTGGTAGCCTACACAGCCTGAGGAAAGACTTGGACTCAGGGGGCTTGCTTTTCAGGATAGGTTAGGGATGGG
>NW_022196909.1:45334199-45378495 GCF_008632895.1 Mastomys coucha
GGAAATTATAACAAAAGATTTTAATATATCAAACACTGGCCCCAAACGAAAATTCCTTGACAATTCTTCCAGAAAATCTGGGGTAGGAATGTAAGAGAACTGGGCACAGAGTTCTTGGGAATCTTAGCGCAGGGAAGCAAAGTTCCAGAACTACCTTCCGTGCCCGCATTACTGCCTGTCTTGTTACACATGGGAAAAGTATATCCAAAAGCGGAACCTCATAGGTCTGACACCAAGAGCAATAGGACAAGGCTGCTCCATTTTACACTCAAAATGGGAAAAAAAAAAAAAAATACAAAAATGAAGAACAGAAAATGTCGGAAGCAGGAGTAACGAACGGACTGCCCCATGTAGAGCACATTATCAATCATAAAGCTTTTAGAACTCCTGAAAACCCTAGGAAGCCACCAGGTCAAGCTTTAGAGCTAGATGAGCTGGAGAAAGGCTCGCAGCGCAATGATTATCAACCAAGCCCTCTAAGTCTCTACACCTACAGTGAACCAGCCAGTGATCGTGGCAGGCTTTTCTAGACTCTGAGTAACAGAAAGGCATGCGTGGGCACTGTAGCTACAAGGGTCTGGAGTGTAGATAAGCAGAGCCTGCACATCACGGAAGGCAGAGTGGAAAGCAAGCTACTGGGCACAGGAAGGAGCTGCCAAGCCCAGAGAACCGTCACTGGCCACATTCTCTGACACCAGCTGCCACAAGGGCAGAAGGTGTGTGTGGATATGTGCCTCCGATAGACACACTCAACTTTTGTTGTGGTAAGACCTAACATTCTGATGTTTCAAGGCTCCCCACAAACAGTAAATGCAGAGCAGCCGTGTATGCCTGAATCACTGAGCTCACCAGTGAGCATCAAAAACAGTTCAGGGAGCATCTATGGCCTTTACTTAACACAGATCTCAACTCTAAAAATCTGGGGGAAGCAAGACACATCTCCCCCACTTTCCAAGACCCACCATACAGTTTGGCAATGAGCAGCCGCTCTCCCTTCCTAGTCATCAAGGTTCCACGAGTAAAGACTACAGATTGCCTCTCCCCTCATTGCTTAATCAAAGGCAAGAAACACAGCAGACATTTTGGAAAATTAACTTTGACAAACCTGATATTTTCTTATGATACTCATTCTAAAGCCTGAAGCTCAAGTTTAAGGGTCCTCAAGAAGAAAACTACTTAAGTTCAAATTGGAGGTTTAGTCTCAATTTAATTCTGTATCCGGAAGATGAAAGTTGTCCCAATTTACTGAAAAAACAACAACCTTTCAAAACGTAACTACAAGCATGACACAGCAGGAGACAACATTCAGGAATGTTTTTAATATAGAAAGCAAAGATTACAGAGATTAGTTCTCTGACTTAGTACAGTCATAAACTTAGTATGCACATTTACTATGTGTATTTTATAATCACATATTTGACATTCTAGGAAATCATGTTTCTATCCACAATATCCATCCACATTGTTCAAGCTGATTCAGTGAAACACAGAGAAAACTCCAGCCAACAGAAACTATATGAAGTGCTAATTTTTAAAGTAAAACTCATTTTTAATAGCACACATAACAACAAACATGATTCTTGACCTTGGGGCCATCTACAAATTTCCAGTGCTAACACCCATACTTGATGAGTCAGTACTGAATGCATTTTCGGGAAGCCATCAATCACTCTGTGTGCACTGCACATGTACATCACAGAACATGAGGAGGACTGGACTGCACTGGGCACTGTGCATCATGCTGGTTAAAACTGCTGCACAAAAAGAAAAGGCCTCAGGAACAGAATTAACAGTAAACTAGCATTGTTACACCTCTCAAATCATGATTGGGTTCTAGCTCACCAGTTCTTTACCACATCCTTCACATGAGCAAAGAGAACTGAAATGCAATGAAAAAGATAAGCAGGCCACAGAGAACTGTGCAGAACATGCAGGCCAAGTGCGAGGCGTGGGCAGGAGCTCTCTCGTTATCCTGCTCCTGGCACATTTACCATCACCGCGGAGCAGCTGCTCATTTCTCTGGCATTTTCCAGCTTCATCTTTTTTAAAATTTGCTTTCATACCTGTCACTCTTAATAACACCACCCTAAAGAGCTCATGACCAGAGAACAAATGCCTCTATGAAATTCATGAAACCCTAAAAAGTGAATACAGAACTACCAAGTTTTCTTAGAAAACTCAGGCTTTCATCAGTTCAGAAGTCTGCCTACCACACCCCCAGAATACACCCTGCTTTCCAAGTTTACAATGAAAATATTATTTATTAAATTTGACAACCATTACTCATTCATTCTAATCTATTTCATTTGGTATAATAATTTTCCAAGTCTGAAATAATGAAACAATTCCTTCAAGTCTGGCGCTGTAACCTAGCAAATGATGGTCACTCAACTCTATGGCTTCATCCATCTCCCTTTCTTCTTTAAAAAACCTGAACACTTCTTTACACTTTCCACATTTCCATCTTAAACCAAGGGTCATCAAACTGTGGTCCCCAAACTACCGCAACACCTGGAAATTTGTCAGCGAAGCAAAATGAGTCCGGCCCACCCCAGCAGAAACAAAATTGGAAGCTCTGAGGAGCAGAGGCCCAGCAATGCGAATGTGTTACTTAATGTATATGGGTGCTCTGTCTGCATGTATGTCTCTGTATCATATGCACACCTGGTATCCATGGAAGCCAGAAGAGTGACAGATCCCCTGGGACTAGAGTTAAGGTGGCTGTAAACTGGGAATGAAAATCTGGTCCTCTGGAAGAGCTGCCAGTGCTGGCAACAACTGAGGTATTTTTCTAGCCCTCCAGCAGTATGTTTTAACACACTTTTCAAGTACATTCAAGTTTTGGGTACTACTAGCATATGCACAAGCTTCAGTTCTATTGACCTATTGGTCTTTCAAAGATTTAATGAACACCAGCTGTGCACAAGAATCTCAGTTGTTTAATGTGACAACATTTGAAACTGAGTTCAGATCTTTTAACAGTCCCCAGAAACTACAAGCAGTCCCTCCATAACTGAACCCAAAACCAAACTCATCCACACCCCTTAAGCTCAAACCCTGCTCCCCATCACACAGCACAAATCTCCTTTTTTCTTTCCAGCAGCTAACAGGCATAGGTACATCTACTTCCTTCTCTTTACATCCGAATCCCAACAAAACCCATGGAATCTTATTCCTGGGTAATTTAGATCACCCTTGTTCCCCAGCCTATTTCACTGTGATTTAGAATTTTATACTGTCTATTACATTATCTAAATCTAAGTGATAACTTCGCCAGAGACAACCAGGAGAGCCATGAAAGGGCTCGGACCTGTCTTCTCACCCCATACTCTGGACTGTCCTCTTGGAGCTTATCGAAGCAACGACCTCACTCAGCTCTCCACTGAAGACCCGAATGGCTTACAAGAGCTACTGGGTCACAACAAAATTACTATTTTGGCACTTGCAACCAAAATAACTATTCCACTGATATACCCAGAATGCTTTTCTCATGGTCCAACACTGAGCCGCCAATGCACTCTGGTGCAGTGTCTTAAAAGATCAAATATATTTATCTCTGCCTGGTTCCACGGAAACAAATGGCACATGCATCATTAACACAGGGGCTAGTGCAAACTCATGAGGCAGAATAAAGTCCTTAAAATGCAAAGACTCTTCATTTCATTTGAGATTTTGCTATGACTCAGAACTACATAGTTTAAGGATGATGTAGATAAGAGGCCCTCCATCTCTAGCTATGGACAGAGGAACTGATTTCTCTTCCCAGTGTAAACAATTGTTAGAATATATGTAACTTTGGGGTTAAGGCGTTCATCCAAGACTTTGGATGTCTTTCTCCATTATCCTCATTTTTTGAGACAGTATATCTCACTTAACCAGAACTGAGCAATTTAGCTAGGCAAATACATCTTGACAGTCAGCCCTCGGGATCTGCCCATTCCCATTAGTATTAGTCATGCACACGGTCTAGCTTTCCACTGAGTGGGCTCTGTAGCCTCCATGAAGCTATTTTCAAGACAGTACACACCAGACACACAGGATGCTGCCCAACAAGGCAGGAAACTGAGATGGTGGATGAACTGTAGCCAGGACTGGGGGCGGGGGAGGGGGAGAAGGGAGAACCATCAGCAAACTCAGAGTTAGAGGGCAGAGCCCCACAGAGTGGGAGCAGATTGAGTGTGCAGACCAGAGCCCTGGAGATGAGAGAATACTAGAATTCAAGAGACCAGCATGGGTTCACTTTTGCTCTCAGCCAAGCACTGACAGGGCACATGTTAGGAAAGAGCCTGAAACTAAGAAATACTTTGAAAGAATAAAAGAACAATGAATGCCAAGAGCTCGTAAGGGTCCCAGAAGGGTCCCAGAAGGGACCTAATGGTTCTCACAACATAGAGTTGAAACCTTAGAGGATGTAAAATGAGAGTGGCTCAAGGGCTGCCTAACAAATCTGAAACTCAACCAGAAAAGAAAACCAAACAGCAAAAAAACTTGTTTCGCACTTTTCTTACATCCCATAGAAGACATGAGAAGCTTTATAGGAATACAAAAGTCTCTCACACCAAACAAACCAAGACACGGTGTTGATGGAAATAAAAAGTTGAGGGTCTAAGAAGACAACTCAGCCAGTAAGGCCAGAGCGAATTTCAGCATGGATGGGGAAGGCAGCCAGGAAGCCCTAAGCCTTGAAGGGAGCCAACGGCAAATGCCACCTTCCCAGAGAGGCAGCCAGCTTCCTAAGGCTGCCACTGGGAGGGTGCCCGTCACTCAGTGGAGGGCAGCACAGGCTGAACTAATGTGTGGAGGAAAATAAAGAACACAAAGTTGGGCAGAGTTGGAGAGGAGTAAATATGGCCAAAACCCACTGTAAAAATTCTCAACCAATTTAAAACAGTTTCTCTCTGCTTACTTTACTTTATAGCTACAGAGCGGGGTTTCCACTTATTGTTACATATTCATTATTAATATGTAAAAATGTCACTAATCGATGTTACATTTTCCTCTGAGTCTTATAAGGCTCAGGTAAATTCTAACAATATTCCGAGTCCTATAAACACAGGACTAATGCTGCCTCTTCCATTGCTATTTATACATATTTTAATCCATTCCCTTGACCAAATGCTCTACGACTTGTAAGACTTTGGAGCAGAGGTGATACAAGTGGACAAAGTGGTCTTGCTCTAGCTCGCAGACAAAATGCGCTCAGTGCCGTCAGGGCTGTGAGTGATGCTGCTCTAATCTGGGGAGGGAGCAGCATCACTCACTGAGGACTTAGGTCATGAAGACTTGCTGGACTTCCAGCTGCCTTTTCTGTGTGGCCTCTGGGACAGATGACCGTGTAGTGGTGTCCTTAGGTGCAGTCATGTGAGGTGTCCCCACAATCATTTGCTCTTCTGAGCCATTCCTTACATGCCTGAGACTAAATACCTTTTGGTCATGAAGCACACATTTTGGTGCATGTCAGGTTCCATTTACTAGTACTCTGCACACATGTCCACCAGGGACCTTGGTCTTCAGACTCACTGTGTTCTGCTCTGGCCTGGTTTAGTATCAAGAGTAATGCTGCTCACAGGCAATGTGCTCTGGCCCACACTGTGTTTACTTCTTTGGCACAGATGAGAAGTCGTTCAAATTTTTCAAGTTAGAATCAACAACAAATTCATGTGCTACCGGGTTTTTCTTTGATAGGGTAATGTTTATTACTATTAAGTGCTGTTACTCATCATTATTGGTTTGTTGAAGTTTTCTGTCTTCTGATACAGTTCTGGAATCTATCCTTTTCTTCGAAGTTTCAATTTCCTGAAGTACAATTGCTCATGTGTTCTCTGGGATCAGCTAAATATTGTTCTTCGCATATTTGCCTTTATTTGGGTCTCCTTTTTCTCTTTGATGGTTCAGGTAAAGGTTTGTCAATTTTATCTACCTTCTTAAAAATTAAAAGTGGGTAGCCAGTGGAGGTGCACGCCTTTAATCGCAGCACGCAGAAGGCAGAGGCGAGAGGATATCTGAGAGTTCAAGACCAGCCTCGCCTACAGGACATTGAGAGCTACATAGAGAAATCCTGTCCTGAAAAACCAAACAATGAAAAGTCTGTGAGCATTCACACTAGGCTACTGCACGCCCTTCTGCTGTAGTTTAGTCCTTCCTGCTATACAGGCTGAGGCTGCAAGTAGAAAGTACACTGTAAATATAAATGCACAAAACACACATTTCAAGTACAGCAGAAAGGGTTTGAGGGGACTAGGGGCACATAACTCACTGGCACTGTACACACTTAAAATGTGGAAAATCACAGATACTAGGCAAAGACAAGCAAAGCTTGCCCACGGCCAATCTTACAGTGACACTTTCTTGAGGTTCCCTCTTCCAAAACGACGCTAGCTTGTGTCAAACTGACATAAAGTTGGCCAGCATAGAGGCTCACTATGTAGCCTTTGTTAGCCTAGGACTCACTAGGCCAGGCTGATCTTGAACTCAAAGAAATCTCCCTCAGCTTCTGCCCCTGCCCGCCTCCCACCCCACCCCTTTCTTTGCCCATCCCCCACCCCACCCCCTCTCTCTGTGCCTGTTCCCCACCCACCCACCTCTCTCTGCTCCTTGGCCCCATAGAAATTTCTAACCTGATAAAATCTAAAGTTTTCTAGTGTCTTTTTTTTTAATTATTTATTTATTTTATGTATATGAGTACACTTAGCTGTACAGATGATTGTAAGCCATCATGTGGGGTTGCTGGAAATTGAACTCAGGACCTCTGCTCGCTCTGGCCCAAAGATATATTTATTATTGTAAGTAAGTACACTACAGCTGTCCTCAGACACACCAGAAGAGGGCGTCAGATCTCATTATGGATGGTTGTGAGCCACTATGTTGTTGCTGGGATTTGAACTCAGGACCTTCGGAAGAGCAGTCAGTGCTCTTAACCGCTGAGCCATCTCTCCAGCCCCGCTTTCTAGTGTCTTAAGATTACTAAAACATACTCACATAAGGAGCTCTGCGTGCGCACGCGCGCGCGCGTGTGTGTGCGTTTGTGTGTGTGTGAGTGTGTGAAGATGATGAGACAGCCACTTTTCCAGCACTGCCTCAGCTCATTTTGTGTGTGTGTGTGTGTGTGTGTGTGTGTGTGTGAGAGTGTGTGAAGATGATGAGACAGCCACTTTTCCAGCATTGCCTCAGCTCATTTTGTGTGTGTGAGTGTGTGTGTGTGTGTGTGTGTGTGTGTGTGTGTGTGTGTGTGAGTGTGAGTGTGAGTGTGTGCAGATGATGAGACAGCCACTTTTCCAGCACTGCCTCAGCTCATTTTCAACATCCTTTACTCAGGATGTGATCACCACCCACATGTAAGATTGATGGGTTCACACCTTCAGACTTGCTAAAAACAAAAATGGTGCTAGGCACTCTACCCTAAGAGGATGGGCTAAGCAGGCAGGAACAAGCTTTCAGCTGCCAGTGTAACTTGGGACCAGTGTCCCAAGGATTCCTGATTACAACTCGTGGAAACTAGCAGCTTGCTGGGTCATGTGCCAGAATCAAAGGCTCACCGTCACTTCCCAAAGTGGAAAAGCAGCTGGCAAATCAGCAATTCTACAGATGTCAATTATTTTCAAACAAATTCAACTCCCCTGTCTATTAAACAATTTAGCAATAGCATAATACAATGTTAATCAAAAGAGAGCAGACTTAAGACTTCCTGGACGTTCAGTCAGAAAGCCAGTGTGGTCATCTACCTCCACTGGTGCTGATGCTCAGAAAGGGGCGGGCAGCACTTACTAGCCTGCTACCATGATTCTTCAAAACATCAGCAAGTTGTGCAAGACTTTCAGAGAACTAAGCTGGAAACCTGGTGTTTAACTAAGTCTAACTAACTGCAGCTCAGTTTTCTAGAACCTTTCCTTAATATAACCCTATGAACTTTTTGTTTTGTTTTTCTGAGACAGGGTTTCTCTGTGTAGCACTGGCTGTCCTGGAACTTACTCTGTAGACCAGGCTGGCCTCGAACTCAGAAATCTACCTGCCTCTGCCTCCCAAGTGCTGGGATTAAAGGTGTGCACCACCACCGCCCTGCCCCTATGAACTTTTTAACTGAACTATGCAGGGGTGTGCTTGTCTTATTCTCCCTGTATAAGTTAAAACATTTTTAATGTTGAATAGACACATCACTGACTCTTTAGTCATTTAATTTTCTTGACATTATTTCAAAGCAACTGATACAATCTAATTTTTTCAAAGTAATTCCTATGCAAAAAAATTTTTTAAAGTACAACATTACCATTTAACTGGACCAATACTGATTTCTAGAGAATAATTCTGTTTTTAGAGTATATGTTCTAAAGTGCTAAGTATATGGTCTTTCTTGAGGGTGAACTGGTAAATTATTAGCCTATGATAGGCTATCCAAAGACATCTGGGCTTTTAAATATTTGGTGAAATTTAAAACGAAACTTCTACTCTTACTCAGCAGCCATAGCAGCAGCCGTCGGGTAAACGCCCAGTAATCAAGAGAATTCTACCAACCCATGTATCAAATAATCAAGAGGAGAAAGGGGCAGATCTGCGAGTGCAAACAAAGGTCTAAACTGAAGAAGTGCATGAGGAAAGTCACAGAACCACGCTGTGCAGGAAGTCCCAAGCCACCCTCCCCACAAAGTCCTGATCTGTCCACAGATCTTTGTGAGTCAGAGCTAAGACCACACCTCATTATTCCCAAGCGACTGTCCCACTCAGGGTGCCATGCTTTATTTAAAACATCTTTCTCAGGAACCACTCTGTCCTAATTGGCAAGGCCAAGCCAGGTCTCTAAAGCGCAGAGCTCTTACATTCGGTCTGGATTACAAGAGCCCCGAGGAGACAAACTGCATTGGAATGTACAAATTAGCAGCACAGGAGCATGGGGCAGGGCAGGGAAAGTACACTGTAATGTGGACAGACTCCACGGGGAAACTGGGGACGGAACCACCAGTGTCCTACAAACCATACAAGATTTCCAAATGAGCAAATACACAGGCAGAGAACAGGCTTCGCCATAACTCAACCAAGCTGCTAACTAAGCTATGAGGAAGCCAGCCTCCTTAACAATGCGCACATATGGATGAGAACTGGAATACCAACGAGCAGCTTAACAATCAAAGCCTGCAGTTACACTGTCTAAATATGAAACTCATCCTCGCCTTCCCACTGACAATGCACCAACAAGCCCACAATTAAATCACAGTTCCAGACTTTTTTAAATCTTTTGAGAAGCTAAACACAGGAGACTAAATTAGAAAAAAAAAGCTTTGTTACACAGCGCAGAGAGGAAGGTTAATGAGCTAAAAGTTATATGAAAAGGAACAAGAAAGATGTTAAGAAATGAAAATCTCACTACCAAAATAGAAAATGCTTTATACAAAAATACTCCCGCCCCACCTCCGCCTCCCCCTCTCCCCCCACACACAACATACTCTTCCCAAATCAGCTAACCTGTGAACCTTCCACGTGCCTCTCTGATTTTCCCTAGAAATCTAGAGACAAATTACAACTGACCTTAAAGGAGAGAATCTGGGAAAGGCAGAAGCTGCACAATGATGTGCTGACACCATGTCATCAGCTGTTCAGCTCTCTCCCTCCTTCACTGGAGCTTTCCGAGGGATACTCTAATCTCCCACATAATGCCACAGCACACCACGGAGATGAGGAGGACTGGAGCCCAACACCTCACATCAACTCCTAGTCTTTATTCTGTCATCTATTTACTCTTGGGGAGTAACAACCCAGAAAAGCTTCAGTTTCCCAATCTGTAAAGTGGATCTATACAATTAACATTCTAAGGGTCATAAAAGAGCTTCAGCAATCTTAGTCATCAAGACAATTAATTTAGACTTTCCAACCCCCTGAGAAGCACAGGCCACACCCTTCTGAGAGCTGACCACACCCTTCTAAGAGCTGTCCACACCCTTCTGAGAGCTGTCCACACCCTTCTGAGAGCTGACCACACCCTTTATCTTTTTTTCCCCACAAATAGTTAATTCTCTTCTTTAACACTATTTGATCATGTATGGTTTTCATTTTTCTCCAAACAATTCTCTATTTCTACTAAACCTTTGTTCTTGGTCTTAAGGTCTTTTTCTTTCTTGTATCTGATACTCACAGTAAGAAAACTCAAGACAGTTAACACAAGCCTTTGATGAGAGTCCAGACTGTAAACAAACAGAGCTGCTTTAGAATCCTAAGAGTCAACAAGAACCCTGGACTTCTGATAGGAAATTTTATAGAAGTAAAATTAACACCTTATTTCTTTTTCACTCACTATCCCTTCTGCAGATTAAAAAAAGTAAGAATTTCAAGATGGTTATAGCCAGGGAACAAACACCCACAAAGTTTACCAGATCAAGAAATACTTTCAGTACCCACAGCTTTGTAGAATCAAAGCCACAGGAGCACAAAAAGAAACAAAAATCCCATGATGCTCAGTCTCACCCAGTCTATCATCAATCACTTACTCACACACCTGAGCCTGCTCATCCTGACACCTCACTAGACCCCTGAGTACACACAGCACAGAGGATGTAAGCAGTTATGTTAAGCTGCTCTTCATGGCTATTACATGAGAGACCAACCATCTCCAAACCAAGCAGTTCTCAGATCTGTGAGGTCTCTGAATTTCTTTGATAAAGAAGAGTAAACTGGAGCTTAAGCCCCCACCTGCCTGTTTGTCTCTAAAGTAGTTACATATTCCTGCAGTAGACTAAAGGATGTTCCCATCTCTATCTCTTAATACATGTCCACATGTATTAATACATCCTGAGAATGAACCATTTTTTTTTAAAGTGGGGAGAGTTCTTTGTAGATGTAATTGTTCAAGATTCCTCAATAAAAATAGTTCCAGGACAGCCAGGGCTACACAGAAAAATCCTGTCTCGAAAAACCAAAATCGTCGTCGTCGTCGTTGTCATCATCATCATCATCCCTAATGTGGGACAGTTCTAACTACAATGTCACGTGTCCTTAGGAGACAGAAAACTGGCATAAGGTCAATAACAAAATGACTACAAGCCAAGGAACATCAGCTGGTGGCAAAGCACGAGATGAGCTGTCCCTGCCGTGTGCTGCTGTCCTCAGTTAGGTTTCAGTCTCCAGAACCGAGAAAAGAAACACTTGTTTAAAGCCAATTGTGATGGCACCGTTCTAACAGTACTACAGTTATGTGGCACAGATTATAAAACCCCAACAGTAATAGTTATAGTAGAAGAGAGCTCCAGTTCTCCGGCGCTGGCAAATGCTTGTTACGGAAGGGCACGTGACTGCCATGTGTGCCGCCCCGCTCTACCTCCTAGCACCTTAGCTCCTTACCAGGCCAGCAATAAACTCACATTTACTTAAAAAAAGTCACACACAAAGTGGGCACAGACTTTTAATCCTAGCACTGTGGAGACAGAGACGGGAGGATTTCTGCACTGGTAAGTTCCAAGTCTCAGTCAAAAATCAAAATCAAAATCAAAATCAAACTAGATGACTCCTGAGGAATGACACCCAAGACTTAAACACTGGCCTCAGAATGGGTTACCATTACACATACCCAGAAAGGAAAAGAATGAAACTGATTTTCAAAGAATGAAATTTCATTATTACTTTATGGTTTAAGAGATGTGTTAGCTGTACTTCAATTGCATAATCATTAATGTTTATTTTTAATAGAATTATTCCATAAATACTAGAAAACTGCTTTCTCTAAAAAATAACCATCTCTCCCTTATTTAACCACTTTTATGTGAATCATGAGTGTGTCTTAGCTAGTCTTAAACAAAAAATATGTCTAAATTATCAGTATCATTTAGATGTGAACTTTTCCTTACAGACACATGTGTTTGAACACGTGATCTTTCATAGACAGATCTGTTCTGTGACACCGTGGAACCTTTAAGAGGGTAAGCCTAGATCAGTGGTTCTCAACCTGTGGGTCACGACCCTTTGGGATGAGCATTTTACAGGGGTCACCTAAGGCCATCAGAAAATGTAGATATTTACATAACTATTCATAACAGAAGAAAAATTACAATTATAAAGTAGCAATGAAAATAATATTATGTATGGGTGAGGGTTACTAGAACATGAGGAACCAAATTGAAGGGTCACAGCGTTAGGAAGGGTGAGAAGCACTGGTCTACATGGAGGAGTGGTTACTGGGGTGGGCCTTAAGACACGGCCACAGTGACAGCAGGTTTCATTCCATACCTTCCCTGCTGTCACAACTTTACCATCTCACAGTGGAAGAAAATATATATGTTCTTAGTTAAAAACAAAATACCCTTTAAGTTGTCTGTCACCTTCCCCGTCACACCCGCTAGCCACTGAGTAATAAGCTATGCTGCCCCGTCACACCCGCTAGCCACTGAGTAATGAATGAGCTATGCGCACTGTTTACAAGAAACTGCCTACTCTTCATTCTTCAGTGAAGACTTTTCTCTTGGCACATTAGTGCTGCTTTTTAAATTTAACTATTAGTTTATGTGCATGGGTGTGTGTCCATGTGTATCTGTCTGTGTGCCACTTGCCTGCCTGGCACCCTCAGACAACAGATGTAGCAGTCAAATCCCCTAGAGCCATTGTTGTTAGCCACCACTATGCGGGTGCTGGAAACCAAGCCCAGGCCACAGGGAGAACAGCCAGTGCTCGGAACACCTGAGCCATCTCTCCAGTCTCCAGTACTGCCTTTTAAGGAAATTACCCCTCTCCCCCGGCAACACGCAGAGATACCTCGGTGGTGGTGGTGTTCACACTGGCCAAAGCTGTTTTATGCCTAGGACTCCTAAAACTCCAATCCACGCATCAGCACACAGGACAGGGAAGGTAGAGACCAGCAGACCGCCATGCCTCCCACAGACTGGCACTCCAGTCCATGCCTCCCACAGACTGGCACTCCAGTCCATGCCTCCCACAGACTGGCACTCCAGTCCATGCCTCCCGCAGACTGGCACTCCAATGCACAGTATGGGTAGCTGGGGCTATAGGCACCGCTTGCCATCACGCCATGCCGCACTGACAGAGGATGTCACCCAGGCCCACCAGCTGCTAGAGCCACCACAATGGATGTGTAAGTATGTGGTGGTCAGATGGGGGAGAAAAGAAGCAGCTTGAGCATTATGAGGGGAGATGGAGTTGAGACTCGAGAGTGGAGATGGGTACCCTGTTGTGTGGCCAGCCCTACTAATTGGACCCATGGTGAAGGGCCAGCCTGGGTCCGTGGCTACACAGCAACAGGAGTGAGTGTCCATGCTCATGGCTCGTGTTACCACTAGAGAACAAGGGGATGTCCCTGGTCCAGAAGCCACTGGGAACAACAAGAATGTCCAGAAGCAGGACTGGAAAGATGGCCACCCACAGTAGCTGGGAAATCTGGCCCTAAGGTCATGAGAGCAGGAGAGCTAGCCCTGCCCCTCAGAGGCTGCAGCACTTGGGAGAGTGGTCCCCACACCTGACCCTGCCTCTTGCTGATATTGGTGACACTGAGTGGCCTAGCCAGAGCAGTGCTAGAGAGCTCACCCTCGTGGTGCAGATCAGGGAGAGCCAGAGGGCTGACTAGCTTAGACTACCACCCAGGTCCAGATCCAGAGCTTTTAAGTGGCCCACCCCAAAATTTGCTGCATCATCATCATCATCATCATCATCATCATCATCATCATCACCACCACCATCATCTCCATCATCATCATCATCTCCATCATCATCATCATCATCGTCACCATCTCCTCCATCATCATCATCACCATCATCATCATCAACATCATCATCATCATCAATCATCATCATCATCAGGAACTGTTAAGATGCTCCCAGCTATTTCAGAGGGGCAGGACAACAACAACAACAACTGGGAGAAGTTTTTATGGATGGTGTCACAGAAGCCAGAATCTCAAAGCAGACCAATGACCCATTGCAATGAACACTGCAATGAACACTGCAATGTTCAAGTGAAGATGTGTAGACAGTGGGATGTACTGAGGGACATACTGCAATTCACTGCAGCTTCCCTGGTGAGATGTTTTCTATCCTTTGTTGTTGTTGTTTTATTTTGGGGTGGAAGATGCAAGGCAGATATGAGGAGACAGAAGATGAGTGGGACTGAAGTGAGGGCATGATGTAAAACAAACAATCAAAAAGAAGTTTCAAAGAAAATAGAAAATTACTCCAAACTATATGCATACAGAAGCATGAAGAGCCAAAGGTCTGCTGGTGCATGGTGAGCTAAGCAAAGCTTACGCTAGTCTGCAACTGCATCTGTCCTAAGAGTTACTGAGATGCTTCCTCATCCCCTAAGAGGGGTCTGCACACGAACCCTTACCACGGGGCATAAAGCCATCTACAGACGCTTCCTCAGCACTAGGCCCCATCCACTACTAAGAGCATCTGTGGGTGGCAGAGATGGCACCACATCACTGGATGGACTCTCTCAGTCACACCCTGCTTAGGAGGTCAGCACAGTCATCCTGGGAAGGCAGAGGGGTCACAAGTCCATGCCAGTCTTGGCTCTGGAGTAGGTACAAGGTCAACCTGAGCTACTCATCAAAAACCTGTCAGAAAAGAAAACGAGAACAAAGAAGGAGGGAGAAAACAGGAGAGGGCAGCACAGAGGGGAGAGAACTCTAACGTGACACTGGTCACTGGGGACATGCGCCTACCAGTTACGAGATGGCAGCTCCTGCACCAGCACCCAGCTTTCCTTGCCCAAAAGTTACAATTCCAACAAGACTAAAAACTTTTGTTTTCTCACTTCTCGTAATTTTATACAAACAACAACTTGCTTTCTTTAATGTGTGTAGGCATGTTGCCTGTATGTATGTGTGTGCACAGTTATATGCCTCTTGCTTTCTTTAATGTGTGTAGGCATGTTGTCTGTATGTATGTGTGTGCACACTTACATGCCTTCTGCCCCATGGAGGCCAGAAGAGGACATCGAATCGCCTGGAACTACAGTTGCAGTTTGGAGCCACCAGGTAGGTGCTGGGATCAAATGCAGGTCCTCTCTGAGCACAGTCAGTGCTCTTAACCTCAGAGCAATCTCTCCAGCCCTACAAACCTGCTTTTCTTTTTCTTAAAATACATTTTTAAAAGAAAGGGTTTGCTATCTTTAAAACTAGGTTAACAGCATATAAGAACCATTCTTAATAAAAGATGATCTCTATCTTTTAAAGTGTATAGCTTACCTTCTTTGTTCTATTGTGACACAAGGTTTCTCTATGTGGCTCTGGCTGCCCAGAAATTTGCTATAAAGCCCAGACTGGCTAACTCAATAGATATCTGCCTGCCTTTCCCTTCCGAATGTTGGGATTAAGGGCATTCACCATTCTGCCTGGCTATTAACGAGCATTTAAAACTTAAGAGTAGCTATGGCCAAAGCAGTCCTCATGTCGTTTTGTACATGTCTCACCTCAGTACTGTATTTGCTATGATCTTCTATCTTCATAACCAAACAATACACAAAATTTTTTTTTAAAGTCAATGGTATTTTACTGTTTAAAGAATGCCACCGCTGCATGCACAGGCAGAATCCAGTCATCCCATGTGCTTGCTGTGAGACAACAGAAGTAGTTAATGGAAGGAGGAAGAAGGAAGGAGGAGGAGGAAGAGGAAGAGGAAGAGGAGGAGAAGAGGAGTAGGAAGAGGAAGAGAGCTTAACAAACTTGAAAATAACCTTTTGTTTTGTTTTGTTTTTAAGGAGAGTTTCATGCACTCAAATTTGGTAGGCAGTCAAGGATGACTTTGAACTTCTGATTCTCCTGCCTCCACATCTCAAGTGCTAGTATGCACCACCATGTCCAGTCTATCTGCTTTATTGGAGATTGAACCCAGCGCTTCATGCATATTAAACAGGCTCTATCAGCTGATCTACACCCCAGCCCTTTCCTAAGATTTTTTTTTTAAAAGAAACTTACATAAAGAGGATGGACATAGAAGAGCAGTAACAACAACAACAACAACAAAAAAGTAAAACTGTAACAAATTTAAACAAACATGAAGTCCACAACTGACTGCTGATAACTTTTTTAAACAGTATATTCATCCAGTAACTTGCAACAGTTCTTCCTAAGTATTTTATGTGATTCACCTTATTCAAAGGTATCTGGCCTCCCCACGGGAAGAGCACTACAAACTCTAACACAGACTACTGCGGACATAGCTACAATCTCCTGCAAACTGTGACTGCGGTATTCATCTGCCCTACTGAAGTTCTTACTCATGAGAATCGTTTCTTTCCATGTGTAATTACAGCTATCAACAGCATATAGCACTCCACAGATTCTGGCAGAATGAGTTTAAAATTGGACAAAGCTCAAATTTAACAATGATGCACTTCTTTACTAAACCTCAAGGATTTGACAAGTTGCTGACTCTGGAGAACTGCAAGCTGACAGTTTTCCTACCCTACACACCACACACACACAATTTCCACCTAGCTTAGGTGCAAATGTCAAGGTTTAAAGCTTGTAGGATGATTGTCTCTTTGTCCAAGGAGCATAAAGAATCCAAGGTAAAAATTAACAACAGAAAATCCCTTTGACTGGACTCCTCTGAGCCCGTTCCTGACTGTAACAGACACACCCCAATATAAAAAGACTTAGATATGACCTTCTAAGTAAAAAGTTTGCATCCTTAGACTTACCCCATACACAAGTCCTACCCTTGACTTTGCCTCATCAAATCTAACTACCAAAAGCAAGCACGTGCAGTCAACACGAGGCACGTCCTGATCACTCAGAGCATTTACTAAAATGAACCGAGAGCTATGTAGTTTTCTGTCTCCCTTTGATATATACGAATATCTCTCTTACAACTTCCGAGAGTCTTTCCCAATAACCTGAAAACCATGTATTTAAATGTAATTACCAAGTCTTATCTCCCAGACTGTGGAAAAGCCAGAACCCTAACTTTGTTCATCACCAGCTCATACACAGCGTTGGCATATCAGCATATTTTAGTTTTGTTAATTTTTAACTCTGTAATCTACTTTATTTCTGCATTAGTACAGAACCTCTGCTTTGTCAACTGTCCCCACACTCTGGACCTCTTCCTTTAATGGTCCCACCAGCACTGTGCAGTATGCACTTGAGTTCAGGGTATGTTATACATACTGTCTATTTCAACAGAATCGGTCTGTAACACTCTACATAACATCCAGCTTTGCTTACCTTTAACAAATTAAATTAAAAAGAGAAACTAAATATGTCTAATCAGTAAGGTGAGGATTTTAAGTTCAAGGAGTCAATCAGCATGTGGGATGGTGAAGTCCTGGGCAAACACCATATCCCAACCCTGTGTTTAAACATGATGGTTCTAAAGTCCAAAAAGATGAAGTGACTTACCCCAGATGGCTCAAGGAGGGTCTGATTAGAAGGGACTAACTCAGCATGACTCGTTTCCTGACTCCAACATGAAAACATTCTTCCTGTGGCATTCTCATTGGTAAAGCAACATTTACCATTAATCATTTAAATCAAGATCAGAGATTAATATACATGACCCTACTAAACCAGACATGTTTCTATAATTCCTCTGTACCCCAAGAGCTTAGCAAATTGGATTTGATGCAAGTACACATGAAATTTCATTTCCCTCAGAGAAACGAGTTTAGCAATCTTAAGCAAATACATGAAGCGCCCAGTGAAGAGAATCTGCTTTCACGCAGAAAGATAACAACGCCCCATGCAAAATCCAAAGGAGAGCCAAATAATTTAATCTTAAAATAACCAAAAAGAAAAAATAACTAAATAAATTGTTGGGGGAAACAGAAACACCCGGCAACCCCTTCTCTGCACTTACCAGCAAAGCATTTGGAACAGAGATTCATAGTCTTGCTGGACCTGGGGCAAAAAAAAAAGAAAAAAGAAAAAAAAAGAAAAGAAAGAAAGAAAAGAAAGAAAGAAGAGCTAAAAATTCTGTATCATTCTAATCAAAACAAAAAATTAAATGCAAGCAAAGAATGTGCTGGCCAGACAACTGATCTAATAGGCTAAGAACACATCTGGCCAGCTGTCTGTCTATCCCACCCCCAACGAAACAAAAGCAAACGAAACTAAAGTAAGTTGCATGGGTTTTACTTTTTACCTTTGCGTGAGCCAATGTCTTGTTTTATTTGCTGCAGTTAACAGCTGGGGAGCAGTAAGTTTAGGAGTGCTGGTGTGGCCCAGGAGGCACACAGTCACTCTTTGAAGAGCAGAAATGCCTGCACAGGGGTTTCCTCTCATTCTAGATGTATCTCCCATGCTAGTCATACTATGACCTTGTTATCTAAAATTCTTCCTTCAGCTGCTCTCAATCAAATTATCTCTTCATTACGTTCATTTGATAATGACAGCTGCAATTCAGTGACTTGGATGGGCATTTAATGTACATTCTTACTAATCATTCCAGGATCCCAAACACAGGCATTACCATATCCCTTACTTCATTTTTTAAAAAGTTCACATTGAAACCCTCAACAACAGGACTACGGGTATGACTATTAAGGAAATGTTGCCCCATCTCCTCCAAGGTACTCTTAAACTGAGGGAGTCTTAAATAGCCCAGGATAAGCTCTCATCCCCACTTGACCTGTGAACAGCGTTCTAAGATCCACACCTAGACAGCTGCAGGTAACTCCTTGTCTGGCCCATCTGAGCGAACTCTAAAGCCATCCTCCTTCTTCACAGTACAGCGCCTGGCAGCACACAGCCAGGCAGGAGCTACAAAGACCCCGGTATCAGTCAGATGTGACTGTGCTTCTCCACTCACCACATTCCAAGCCAGCTTATCCTTAGAGCTCCTTCCAAACACCTCCAAGAATGCTCTCCACTGGGCAAGTTAGCCTATCTGCAGCTTCATCCCTAGGCAATTTTCCTCCCAACATCTAAGCCTTGGGCCAGAGTTGCCCGGACAAATAGGACACACCAATTTTCTTCAGTCCTTTTTACTAAAGCTTATCATTAGGCCTCGGATCTGAGTGTGGTGATCAACTCACCACTTGGGAAAAGAAGGTTGACGTAAGGGGACCACAATTTTGATGACAACCTGCTACACAGCAAGATTCTGTCCTATCACAACAACCACAGCTATTTAAAAAGAGGGGAAGGGAAGAGTGTCCCACAGGAAGGACCTCTTAATGTCTATGCCAAAGATTACAAGGCAGGAAACAAACGATTCTCATCTAACTCCAAAGACTCATATTTTCAGCATGAAAACTGAGGGCCCCTGCTCTCCACAAAGGCTGAAGGATATACACGAATACCAGCCCAGCACATCAACAGTTCAAAAGAGCAACCCCACAACTAGACATCTGGTCTACGAAGGTCGAGTCCGCTGTAATAAATCCAGGCAGCTCTGCCCTCCACCTGCACAAGACTGGACGGCCAGTCCTGCCTGTTAACCGAGACTGAGGCATTCTTCTGTCAAGCTAACTTCTCCCAAAGAAGCAGTCCCTGCCTGCCATTTTCTCTCTCTCCTTCATGCAGGACCCAGAGCCCGCTGCCCAAGTCTTATGGGAGACATAGGAAGCCTCCAGAGAGCTGGCGGCAACACAGCCCCATGTACACCAGTTTTAAAATCTTGTTTCACAAAACTGATGAGGAAAAAATGTGGGTGGGGTGGACAAAATATCACTGTCCCCTCCGTCGCCTTGACCTCACTTCAGACAGTTTATTCAATGTGCCAAGTCACAACTCTCGCCAACCCCCGAGTGGGCTGGCCCTCTAGGCCACCTTCATAAACAGCAACACTTCTTTCTCAGTTGCTCCAATCCAAACCTCAGGTGGCACTTTAACTCCCACCTTCCTGCCGCTTCCTGGAAGGTCCTCAGCAAGATCACCTGCTCCACCTGCAACTGGACTTGTTTCAAAGCTCTGTGGCTCAACCCCTCTGGCCACACTAATCCCTGTCACTGTTAGTGACTTGCTACTGCCTCCTGTCTCCTTACAAAGATTTTCCAGCCAGCAACTGGGACCATCTTTCTAAAACAAGTAGGTTATGCTAATTCCCTTAATGTCACAGAACTACCTACCATTAGTATAAGCTTCTTTTGGCAGCGTGTGGTCCCTGGGGTCTGGCTCCGCCTACCTCCTTTCTTGCCATTTTCCCCTCCACTCACCACACTCTAGCCACACTGGCCCTTCTGGTCTCAGAATGGGCCTTTCCCATGCTGTTCCCTGTCACGAGTCTGTGAAGTGGTCAGTCACTCTGGCCTATCTAGTTCAGACCTCTCAGTATTTGCAATGACTACTTTAATTTCACTTCTTTCTCTCACAACACATCAAAGTGTATCCGAGCACTTGGCCTTTTCTGCCTTTGCTTGCCTGCTTGCTCGCTTGCTTGTTTGCTTGTTTGTTTGTTCTGAGACAGGGAGCATGAAGCCCAGGCTGGCCTCAAACTTGCTATGTAACTGAGGATGGCCTTAAAGTCCTGATCAGCTTTCTGACCTCCCACATCTTTTCATTACAGCCGTAATGTCGCCTCATCTGGCTTGTTGCTGGTCCTCCACCATTAGGAAGCTGATTACCACAGAGCAGCAATCCTCTTGCTCACTCTGTCTGTTTTGCATTTTACTTCATGTGTATGTGTGTTTACACACACCATGGCATGAGTGTGGAGGTCAAAAAGCAATTTACGGGACTAAATTTCTAACAGGACAGAGGTTTAAAGGCAAGTTAGTTAACACTGTTAGTGTTCTGATAAAATTGTTTAATGTTCTTCACTTGTCTTACAAATGCATAGTTCTTTATACAAAATTGATGAAGGGACAAACATGTAAATAAAAACTAAAGATAGCTTATAATTCTACCTTATATGTCACTCTGCCAACATAGAACACAATTGCTTTTGGGGAGGGGGAGACAGGTATAACTCGGAACTTAGTGCATTTAACACTAAGTTATGTGATAGGCTCATACCATGGATCCACATTTTCAAATATAACAAATACTTCTTTAAAAAGACCATCAAACCTTATTTTCATTTTCCATGTATACTTACTACTTCTGGCTCACTTCCCTTGCTGCTCTGTAATCTGTTCTAGGCTAGCAACATCACACTCCCAACCCACTATTTCCACACTAGATTTTTAGTTGCACTATTACTGCATGCATTCTTTTTCCCCGGTCATTTTTTTTATTATAAATGCTGCCATGGTGGACATTTTTAGACATAAATCTCTGATAATGAATCGGTGTCCAAATCATTTTTCTTTACAATTGTTTCTGAGAATATACTAGATAAAAAGTGTGAATTTGGTACTCATTGTAAAGTTACTTTCTGGATAAGGTTTATATAATTCTTTCAATATATTCTCACCAATACTGAGTATTCTTATTTTTAAATCTTTGCTTTTTGGAAAAATGATTATCTTTTTAATGATGCGTTTGCCTCTGGTTAAAAACAAATACAATTTTAATGACATTAATTTGAAGTGGTTTTTTATGAGATTAATTTTTTGAACATTAATTTTTCAACAACTGAACAAAAAAATCTCAAAATAAAGGTAAAACTGCTCTCTGATTCTCCCGAGCCCCAGCCCAACTCCAGCCATCACCTCCACCAATACCAGAGTGGGGGAAGTGCCATGATTCAATGGAATCCAGGTGGGTGAAGAAGTTGATTACTGGTCATGTGGACTTTGAAATTAGAGAATGGGGTGTTGTTGCTTTTTATATTCATGACATATATATATGAGCAGGGGTTCTGTGCATTATGTGTGTTTGCATGTGAATCCAGGCACACTGTGTGTGCATATGTCCATGTGGGTGGGTGTATGTGCATGTGTGTGCATGCAGATACTAGAGGCTGATATGTCTCCCATCCTCAATCGCTCTGCCTGATTCACTGAGGTAGGGTAAGCCTGCTCTCTGGTTCTCGGTCAGTACTGAGAGCAGTACTGAACCTTGTGCTTGATGGCGCAGCTAGTCTACCTGCTCCTGCCCCAGGATTTGTGTGTCTCTGCCTCCTGAGAGCCAGGCTTTCAAGCAAGCTGCCCAGCTTCTCTGTGGTTCTGAGGACCTAGACTCCAGTCTACACACTTGCATGGGCAGCACTTACCCACACAGCCACCCCCCAGCCCCAAGTGATAGGTTTAAGAGAAAAGCATCCATTATAGAAACAGGGGTGATGATGGGACACATCTCACACCTCTCTAACTGCCACTGAGGTTGGAGGGGAGACAGACTCCAGAGGATCTAGCTGGAGCAATGAGCTCCAAATTCACTAGGAAACCCTGTCTCTAAAGTTAAGTGGAGGATATGGAGAATTGTAGCTCTCACAGAGAACCTGTCCAGTTCCCAGCACCCAGTTCTAGGTATCCAACCCCCTCTTCTGACCACAAGCACCAAACACATACAAGGTACAGATACAGGAGAAACACTCATACACATAAAAGCCAACCCTAAATAAATAAATAGAGTGGAAAACGGTAGAAGACACACCCAGTACCACGTCAGCCTCAGCACATCATGCACAGGTACACACACCCTAACAGAAACCAGCAAGCAGCTTTGGTCTTGTAGCTTGTAGGTAGCCACACAATCTATACTCAACCACACCAAGCTGACTAGGTGCATGGAACCAAAGAGCACTGTTTCTAGAGAAGATTCTGTGACACGTGGTGGCCACCTAACAATGAAAAAGACTTTTATTGGTAGTATTAAAAGAAGACAAAGATGTGAAACTACTTTGAAAAGTATGGCAAAACTGGAAAACAAAGTGAAAAAAGAGAGCAGTGGTGGTGCACGCCTTTAATCCCAGCACTTGGGAGGCAGAGGCAGGCGGATTTCTGAGTTCGAGGCCAGCCTGGTCTACAGAGTGAGTTCCAGGACAGCCAGGGCTACACAGAGAAATCCTGTCTCGAAAAACCAAAAAAAAACAAAAAACAAAAAAGTGAAAAAAGAAAGGGTCTGGTTTCACAATATCTGACGATCACCATTCAGCTAAAAAGGTTTCATTTAGAAATATCACACTATTTTTGTAGTTGTTTATTCAAAACAGGATTTCTTGTGTAGCCCTGGGCCTCCTGGAACTCCCTTTGTAGACCAGGCTGGCCTCGAACTCAGAGATCTTCGCCTCTCTGCCTCCCAAGTGCTGGGATGAAAGGCATGCGCCACCACACACAACTTAGAAATATCCCATTATTTGTTAACAGGCCTGACTGTGGAGTGAAAGGCCCCTTCTCAACAAGATGTGCAGCCCACCAATCACAAAGAGCTCACAGGAACGGACATGGCAACATTTTGAGTTATGACAGAAATTTAGAGGTTCCAGCCTGGTCTACAGAGTGAGTTCCAGGACAGCCAGGGCTACACAGAGAAACCCTGTCTCAAAAACTAAAAAATAAAAAATAAAAAACATTACCCATTAACGCTTTAAAAAGGCTTCAAAGGCTGAACGGTGGTGGCACACACCTTTAACAGAAGGCAGAAGCAGGTAGGTCTCTGAACTCAAGGCCAGCCTGGTCTATAGAGTTCCAGGGTAGCCAGGGCTACCTGGAGAAATCCTGTCTCCAAAACAAAACAAACAAAAAAAAAGATAATTCATTGTTGGGAAATTAAAATAACATTTTCTAGTTAGCCTCAATTCTAGAAATCTCTAATTTATGGTTTTTAGGAAGACCAAAATGCACACACTTGTCAATGCTACGCCTTCCCCAAAATTGTTAGTGTAAATATAGTAACAAGTAACCCTGCCCCCTACGCATCTCCGCAGCAGCTGTCCTTCACCGTCACAAATCAAGGGCAGCCCTAGAAAAGGGTCTAAAATAAAAAAAAAAAAATCTAAATTCTACAAAGAAACGTGTTTCTGGTTTTGTTTTTGTTCAATCTGGTTCAGTTTTGGTTTGATCTCATGAGACAAAACTTACTGTATAGTGCAAGCTGACCTCAAGTTTGTGGCACTCCTGCCTCAGCCTCAGAAGTGCTGCCAGGAAGCAATGCAACCACCTGCTGGGGTTTCTTTGTTACAGAGCAAGGCAGGCACTGACTAATCACTCGCTGGTTCAATCCTTTAACACCCGGAGATGAAGACAGAGGAAGAGGAAGAAGGGAGCCAGATGGAGAGAAGGTGTGGTGGACCGGGCTCACTCCATAATTTCAGTTACCTCACACATGAGGTTAGACGGCCAAAGACTAAATTTAAAAAAATTAAGCTTGTTACTAACCTGCCTGCCACCTAAAACAGCACCGTTACAGTCAAGCTAAATACCTCCTACAACAGACAGGAAGCAGGGAAGGGCATTACTAACTCGCTAGCCCAGCTCACTCGCAGCAAACCAGAGAGCATGCCAGTTAAATACACAGCATGCTAGCTGGGAGTGACAGGGGGGCTTCTCAACAGGTGGCCAGCGCCAGAATCGCTGCACATCACACTACATCATTCACATGATGGTTGCAAAGTTTTCTTTTAAGAGAACATCGCAAAAGAAATGACACATTTGTTAACATGGGGATTAGTTCTAAAATGCAGCCATGCTAATCCTGCTCATTTTAAAAGCTAATTCAAATTAAGCATAGTAAGATGACTGACTACAGAATAAATCATTAAAATTCTAGAAAGATTATGCACAGCAAAGCAAATGATCAAGAGTAACAGAGCAACCAATGAAATGGGTAGAAACATTTTCTAACCCCATCTACTATGAAGCTGACATTCTAAACATTTAAAGAGCATCAACAGCAAAAGAAACCTGACAGAAAACTGGAGAAAGGACTGGAGGAAACTTCTCAATGTGGCCATCGGGCAGCAGGGCGTGGAGGCACATAGATCTAATCCCAGCACTTGAAAAGCAGACGCAGAGGATCTCTATCTTAGAGCCCTGCTAGGAAATATAGCCTTATCCACAAAAAAATAAAATAACATAAAAATGTTAAAATGGCCAGCAGGTACATTAAAAAAAAAAATTAAGTAGCAGGCTAATAGAAATCCATCTCCTCACACCTCCTAGCTGACTACTATTGAAAAGTAACAGATGACAATGGAAAAGGAAATGGAACCCTGGACACTCGGTGGGAATGTCAGTTAGTACAGCCAATGGTGGGAACAATGGCACATGTGTGAAGGAATGCAACTATTGATAATCTTGCTGTGGCCACGTTCCAATGTATTATCAAAACTCAAGTCATACATTTGTCAAATTAATCCATTTCTAATAATTTAAATTTTTATTTTTAAAATCAAGAAGGAATATCTTGAGAATGCTTCCCAGATTATCTTTGGTCTCCTAACAGGAGCCAACACTGACTGTAAACACAGGCACCGGTGTGTCTGTCAACGGCGTGATTAAACCTGCTAGAACGTGGTTAACATACCCATGGTTACTGATGCTTGTTACTATAATCCTCATTTAAAGGGGTGAGTGTGCTCAAGCACTCAAAGGGTGAGCCGTTTGTAGAGGTTTAATTCTAAGTAAAAGGGGCAGTTAAGGTTTGGCTGTGGGCTAACGGTCAACCACAGCAAACCTGCTCCTACACAAGTAAGTGATGAGGTGTGTACATGTCCTGTGTAAAAGTATGTGGCTCTAAAGTCGGGACAGACAGGTCCAAGAAAGGTCTGAGGCTTCACTGAAAGACACAAAGATCACAAACACATTTATCCTAAGGCAGCCAAGTTACACTTAGGATTCCATGTGTTAACACATTTTTTCAATTACCTATCCATCTCACCATGAATTTGAATGAGAGACTTGGGTCATGCCTTTCCCATACTGGCACACACCAATCCACTATAAACCACAAGAGCAAAGTGAATAATTCCATATTAATTACAAGCATTATTGACATAACACATTCTCACTTTACAGGCTAAGGTGCAACATTCCAAGGTTCTATGCATAATTAATCAGCACTAGGCTGTGCAGTTTCAGAAATGCAGAGAAAAAGGGCAACTTTATCACAGCACTAAAAACAAACTACAAACCAGAAAGGGGAAACCATTCAGTGTGTTGTTAAGTGTCATTAAATCAGAGATTATTTACTGTCAAGAAAGTTGGATTTTCTGAGTGGGTTCTGCGGATTTCTCTCCCATTTTGCTGACTATGATACTGTACTCAAAAGCAGCCTCTGAAACAAATCCCCTCCCACACTTTCATAGATGGTGGCCACAGTAACTCCTCTCTGAATGCGAGTGACAGAGCAGCAAGTCTAGGAGTTTTCTGAGTGGGAATCGGAAAACACCCACTGTGGCTGACATTCTTGCTTTTCAAAACTATAACCCTGCCACATCTGTGCTCTACTGTGACCTCTGCACTCCAGAGAGGAGGCAAGGGGGAGGGCGCTTGTCCAACCATCTTCCCTTTCTCCTACCCTCTTTTTCTCTACGAGCTGAAGAGGCTTCTTCTTATGGTGCAGAGAATTCCTTCTCTTAATTTTTATTCCCAAAGTCTGCGACATTACATAATCTAGAAAGAAATGTTTCCTCTCCCAAAATGCGAGAGTCCCTAGCAACCAGCCATATTCCCCAGCCACCTACTTTTCTCTGAAACACAGCCTTTGTCAGCTGACTTCTACTCCAAATATCTGCATATTTCTACAATTTCTGCCTGGGCTCTCAACTGCTCTCTAACCATCCGGAGGTTTACTTTCCGCTACTTCCCTAACTGTCATGGCTTTGGCCCTAAGTTTCAAAGTAGCTTCCTACACAACTGCACTCGTGGAGTACCATCATCAGGAAAGCTAAGGGGAAGGACTCAGGATCCTTTCAAGTGTGCACTTCAGGGAGGAATCTTGAAATCACACTCACTTCTTTAGTAGTGAGGACAACCTGCAGGAGCGGCTCCTCTCCTCCCACTATGTGGGCTCCAGAGATCAGTCAGGCGGCCATGCCTTTCAGCTCAGCCACCTTGCTGGTCCAGGAAGCTTTTTTTAAGGTATTCTATACTGCCCCAGTGCAAAATTACTTTAAGCAATGGATACAATTAGATAAGGTATTACTGAAATAAGATACCTTATGGTCAGAAGTTTTATCATATACATTACATACCAAGCAAATACAAACCAAAATTTATACCCTCTTACTGCAGCCCTGAACACTTTATTTGCTCAAACTCTACTCCACAAATAAGGAAATGACCTGGCATTATATTCACCCTAATTCAAACTATAAATGCACTAATGTACAAATGCACAAAAATAATATTTTTAAAATTACATTATCGGGCTGGAGAGATGGCTCAGCGGTTAAGAGCACTGACTGCTCTTCCGAAGGTCCTGAGTTCAAATCCCAGCAACCACATGGTGGCTCACAACCATTCATATAGAGATCAGATGCCCTCTTCTGGTGTGTCTGAAGACAGTGACAATGTACTTACATATAATAAATAAATAAATCTTTTTAAAAAATTATCTTTGTCATACTTTCACTTTTTTCATTCAACCACTAAAGCTTTTTTTAATTAAGTTTATTATTAAAAACTTGAGAGTCACACAACAAAATTAACCAGACCCAAAGTCTACACATCTAGACAGTTAGAATAGACATTCTGAAGCTGTGAATCTTCTCACTGGATTTTACATTTTTACTATTGAATATATATGCATCTATCCACAACCAAGAACAAAAAAATCTAGGACAGTCAAAAATTAGAAATAACTGACATTATATCCTAATTCATGACTCGTATTCATTACCTGCATTCAGTCCCTCCTTGTCCCCTAATATTTAGGGATAATTCTTCCTTTCTTTTCGACATGTTACACTGTACCCGCATGCATACTGCTTACGTACATACAGGCTAGGTTCCAAATATGAAGGAAACATGCAGTTTTCTTTCCTGCGATTGTGTGCCCTTGCTTATCATTACATATTCTAATCCATTTTCATGCAAACACCGTGGCTGCATTTTTCTTTAGACCTGAATAGTATTTCATTAAATACGCACCCAAGCACCCAAATATTCACACACCTCAACTGTTCATTATCCATGCATGTCCTGACAGACATCTAGGTTGATCCTAGTTCTTTACTACAGTGAATAAATCAGCAAGCATGGCTTTAAATGAACAAGTTTAAATAATATGTATGCATAGCTTTAAATACTACATAACCTCACCTTAATACTAAGTATCAGACAAGAAAAGAAAAAAGAAACTGCATGAAGAGATCCAGACATAGCAAGGGAGCCAAGTCCAGAGCGAGCGCTAAGTAGGCAGGCTCACCACCAAGGAAAACAGCCAGAGAATGCGCTACAAGTGTAAAGCCACCAGATAGCCCTGGGATCCTGACCTGAAGAGAGGCGACCAAGGGGCTATAAAAGGACTGTCCTACAGGACAACTGGGCAGTCTCAATACAGACTATCCAACAGTCAAGCACTGCTCCTTCCTAAGTGTGACTAGACTGTGGTTATGTGTCCAAGTGCTTATGCTATTCACACCAGTGGAGGTGTATCTAGAGAGATATAAAGAGGCAAATTTACTCTAACAGACGAGTGTGGGCGGTAAACGTTAATCAGCGGGCCGTCAAAGAACAAAGTCCACAGAAGTTCCTTCTACAAACTTATCCCCATCTCTGTGGTCCTTCAAAAAACTACAAAATAAAAAAGCCCGTATAGATAGGCTGGGCAGTGGTGGCGCACGCCTTTAATCCCAGCACTTGGGAGGCAGAGACAGGCAGATTTCTGAGTTCGAGGCCAGCCTGATCTTCAGAGTGAGTTCCAGGACAGCCAGGGCTATACAGAGAAACCCTGTCTCGAAAAAAACAAAAACAAAAAAACAAAAAAAGCCCGTATATTTACATTATACAACAGCCTGTCCATCAACTGGTAAGTGGAGACAGAGTATGTCACACTGCCCAGAGATTGGGGGGGGGTGGGGGGGTGGCATCCACTTTGAAGCGGCTGAACCTCAAAACACTCTGCTCAGAACAGCCAGTCTCAAGACTACGCTGTGTCACAACTCTACATGGAATGTTTCTTAAAGGCAATCAACACAACAAATCAAGTAAGACGCGATGGGGTGTGGGCCACAGAGACACGGGAACTGTTAGTCAACAGGCCTGAGGGAATTTTCCAGAGTAATAGAAATGTCCTGAAATTTTACTAAAATCATGGGCATGGAACTTTATAAATTAGTAAAATTCACTCAACTGTACAGCAACAACAAGTAGCTTTTATGGCATGTATTTTACAGTCAATAAAGCTGTTAAACTGGAACTGGAACAAATCTATGGTCTGAACAGAGACCACGATCTGAAAAGTGAGTGCATTCAATTATCTGCTGGGACTAACTGGGAAGACAAGTCGAGGGCTAACCTATAAAACTAAGGCGAGTTACACTTCCACAAAAATGAGTAAAAATGAAAATTTCAATATAATTTCATTTGAAAAGCATAAACCACAATCACATCCACATTTCAAAAATCTAATTTTATATTCCAAAATAGGCCTTCAAAGAACATCTGATTTTCATTATTAAAAGATAAAAAGGTAAACAACCCAATTAAATACTGGACAAAGAACATTGACAAACATTTCTCCAAAAGAAGACATGTACACAGCCAAAATGCAAAGAGCACATAAAAGATGCTAGGTGCGGGGATGCTAGGTGCTGCGGGGATGCTAGGTGCTGCTGGGATGCTAGGTACTGCTGGGATGCTAGGTGCTGCGGGGATGCTAGGTGCTGCGGGGATGCTGCGGGGATGCTAGGTGCTGCTGGGATGCTAGGTACTGCGGGGATGCTGCGGGGATGCTAGGTGCTGCTGGGATGCTAGGTGCTGCGGGGATGCTAGGTACTGCGGGGATGCTAGGTGCTGCAGGGATGCTAGGTGCTGTGGGGATGCTAGGTGTTGCTGGGCAGCAGTGGCAGCGACATGTAGCGGGGCAGTGCACGCCTTTAATACCAGCACTTGGGACGCAGAGGCAGACAGATCTCTTGAGTTCATGACCAGCCTGGTCTAGGTTGTGAACTCCAGAGCAGCCAAAGCTCCACAGGAAAACCTTGTCTCAGAAGGAAAAATAAAAATAAAAAAAATAAAAATAAAAAAAAGATGCTTGACGCCATTAGTAAGCCAGAAGCAAATACAAACCCAAGCAACAATGAAACAAACTTCACACCCACAGTAACAAATAAAACGCTGACAGTCCAAACACAAAGTCAGTGTTGGCCGGATGTGGAGATCACTGAAAGCCCTGTACACTGCTAGTAGACTCAAACCTTGGGGCTACTGTGACAAATATGGCGGCTCCTTGAGAATTCAAAGTGGGGGTCACTACAAAGCCCAGCAATTGTGCTCCTATGTCTAACAAAAGCAACTGGCAGCACGTGTTCACATTAATGCTGGTATGTGCGTGTGAGCCGCAGTCCTATGACATAGCCAGACAGCAAAAATGTCCAACCACTGAGTAATAAACAAACAGATCCATATCTATTCTAAACCTGGAGAAGTGACTCTCAGGTTAAGAGCCCAGGTTCAATATCCAGCATTTATGTGGCAGCTCACAACCCAATACCATCCAGTCCCAGGGGATCTGAAGCCCCTTTGAACCTCTCTGGGCACCAGGCACCGTGGAGTGCACAGACATACATGCAGGCAAAACACTCAGAAAATTAGCTTTAAATCTATAGCCATACAAGTATTATTTAAGATACATACAAAAAATTAAGTAATAGAGCAATGAAACATATTAAAACATAATAAACCTTCAACATTTAGCAAAGCAAAAATCATATTACTGGTTAAGAGTTTGGTAACAGGGCACTTGGCCTAACAGTGATCCCAACAATGCCAACAAACAGTAAAATCTCACCTCTTGTAACTAACCTCATACAACTAACTCACATAAGCAGAAGGCAGTGGGTGGTCCTGGGGGCTAAAGGGAGGGGCCAAAGAGGGGAAGTGGCCACTCATTGGAGAAGGTCTTTCTTCATAAAGTGATAAAAATACAGAACGAGGCAAAAATAAATAAATGAATAAACAAAACCTATGTCCTAAACAACACTGCATTGTTTTTAAATGGTTAAAAGGATATATTTTACACTCTGTTACATCACAAGTTTAAAAGTTTAAAGCAGCCAGGCGGTGGTGGCACATGCCTTTAATCCCAGCACTTGGGAGGCAGAGGCAGGCAGATTTCTGAGTTCAAGGCCAGCCTGTTCTACAGAGTGAGTACCAGGACAGCCAGGGCTACACAGAGAAACCTTGTTGGGGGTGGGGGGAGTTTAAAGCATTTTATCCTACTTAAACCTAATTAATTTTTTCGATTTCCTTTTTTAAAAAATTATTTACATATTTTTTTGGAAGACTACCATGGTATATATGTGGAAGGGTGAAGTCAGAGGATAACTTCAAAGAGTCAGCTGTCCCTTCCATCAAATGGGTTCCAGGGATCAAGCTCAGGCGGCCGGGCTGCAGCGAGCCCCTTTCGTCCGAGGACCAGCTCTATGACTTCTATCCACTGCTTTAGAACGCACTGTGAGTATGCTCGACACTTAGTTTACTGAGCGCTTGCTACTTTGTTACAAGGAAAGGTGCTTGGCAAGCTCTCCTTAACCTTGTGTGCAGTGCCGAGGGACAAGGCCAGAGACACAAACCAATCAAGTAGTTAGAGGGAGAGCTGGGATTCAGATCCTAGTATTTTTCAAGATTAACTCAAATATAAAAAGGGAGTAAATTAAACCACTCCTATTAATACCTTTACAGAAATACAACTCTATGAACAAGCTATTTAAAAAAGAAAATACACATCAGGAAATGACATGGCGCATTACTTCCTTCCACAAAACACTACTAACTTACTGCTCTTGTTAACACTTCAGAGAACCCGAAGATCCAAGATAACCAGCACAACTCACTTCCAAGTCAATCAAGAAAGTGGGAGTAGGAGAAATCTACTGCACAGAAAGGAGCTGTCTGGTGTTTTAATTACAAACCCTAGGTCTACCAAGACACTATTCGAACTATGACTGGTATTCAAGAAATAAAAACAAAAGAACAAATAAACCCCATGCAATTAGCATCTGAAGCATAGGAATGTAATATTTATAATAGAGATATGTCAGATGATGTACCTCTCAGAGCACAACTGAAACCAAACTATGGGTGTTTGCAGTAACTCATAATGTCCAGGATCACACTCTACCTGCTGTACCACACTGTACATTTGAAAAGTTTATCATGAACTCTACAAAACATGGAGAATGATGCCTGACAAACCAGAATGAAACAGTTTACTAATCAACAAACATAAGTAAACCCCAAAATTAGTAAGACTGGAACTACATGGCGGGCTCCGTGAGCCCAGTGAGGAGACCATTTCACAGAGCTCCCCAGCCAGGACAGCAGCCACTGGGCGGGCTGCAGTGGAAGGAGTGCAGAGGAGGCTGCCCACCTCTTCCTCGAGGCCTCATCTTACTATAGCAGACTGCCTCATCCTTCCCTGGGCATTACAGACTCTTACTCTGTCATACCAATCCCTTTAAATTCCAGTTTTCATTTCACATGGAAAAAATGTACATCCAGGCAGCCTCTATTATTATTATTTCAAAGCAATTGGAAAATCCCAGAATCCCCATTTCCACTGGGCTGAGACTTTCCAATATGCCTAATAATGATACTTTATGACCTAGAAGTTCCAATGAATTGGTAGTAAGAAAACATTGATCTGCTTCAGTGGCACTGTAATTGGAATGGTGATTAAATGCATCATGTTAAATTTACCCTGGGCTCTTTCCAATGTGGCAAATATAAAATGAGCTCTCGATATCAGCAGAGCCTAACCTCTCTTCCTTTCTGACCTGACATTCCTCCTGCGTGCCCTGTCAAAGGTGATCTGTCTGAGTGTCTCCACTAATAATTAGGTGGCATACATAACATGACCAACTATACGGACCCACAGAGGCTCCCACAGAATGGACACTGCCCAGCATACTATGCTGTATTTAGCAACTTGGGACAGCTCTGTGTGTGTCAGAGCAGCACATTTGCACCACTATAGTTAATGGTCTGCCAGCATTTCCATTATAAAGCAATTTTCAAGGGTTTATTGCTCTGCTGAAGAATTTGCTCTGAGCTAAAATCTGGCATTCCAGAAAAGCAAAAGCAGCAGCCCGTAGCTGTTTACCCCTCCCAAGTAGGCCGCGAAGGTTGGTTTTGCCTTTTTCTTTTCTTTTTTTAAAAGTTAATCTACTTCTTTATTTTAGAATTTCCTCATAGAACCCTATGGGAATATCTACAAAACAAAACCCGCACACCTCACAAAGGGGCTATTGTTTGGTAATAGCTTGTAGCACTGTACAAGACACAGAGCATAGATCCCAACTGATGGATAGAAAGCAAATTTTTAAAGTAAGTCTATTTCTGATGAGCTGCAAATTTTAAAAAGCTTTTATCCAGCCTTTCTAGTTAGATTCAATCACTCTTCATAGTATGACAGTGTCTGAACAGAGATTTTTAAAATCAACAAAAATCAGATGACTTAAATATCTCAATTATAAAGCTTCCTTTACCCCCCAACTCAAGAACCACACCACACCAGGCCTAGGGTGCAGGACACTTGCTCAGTTCCGTCGCTGGCCACTAGTTAAAGGCATTAAAAGCACTGGGAAAATTGAGGGAGCAAGAAAGAGTAGTAACACAGGAAGGGAAGCTATTTAAAAAAAAAAAAAAACTATAATATTTGGAAACCAGATGATAAACCCCTGGATGACAAAGTTCACAGAGAAAAACTGTGGTAATCTAAAAATCTGGTACATCTGTGTGATAAACTACTAGTTTTATTCTTTGGAAACCCTCCTGCTAGTCTGAAAGCTTGCCAAACTATCTTATGACCAAACAAACACACACACACACACACACACACACACAAAATCACCTATTCCAGTACTTTAGTTTCCAGCTATGAACTTAATAGAAAAGAATAAATATTTATATATTTCAGATTACAGTGACTCTCAGTTACAGCCAATCTTAATACCACCCAGCCTACTACATACAAGACTTGTAAGCTAAGCAGTTTTCCACAGAGCTGGGGTTTGCTGGGTCTTACTTGTCCAGCAAGCTCAAGGATCCACATTTATTCTTCAGCACATAAAAGAAAATTTTATAAGTTTTATATACTTCCATATACAAAGTTCCTCTAATTTAGGAACTGATGACCAAAGCAACCTTTCAAAGGCAAACGCTCTGACTGGGCAGAGCGGCTCACGGCCGCAATTCCAGCTCTCAGAACAGGGGTGAGGCAGAAAGATCACCTGAGGTTCAAGCCAGTTGGGAGTATAAAGTGAGGTTCAGGATAGACTGAGCCACAAGGTCTTTAAAAAAGTAAAACACAGAAAACACAAACACAGAAAACACACCCATTTTGTGGAGCCCAATAAAGATTCATCCTTGGTGAAGCAAATACAGTTTGCTATATTTTGCCAACTTCCCAACTGCTATATTTTGTCACTTGCTGAAATTATTCAAACATGTCAAACTATTTTCAAAGTAACAAAAGTAAATAAGAGGGCTGGAGAGACGGCTCAGCAGTTAAAAGCACTGACTACTCTTTCAGAGGTCCTGAGTTCAAATCCCAGCATCCGCGTGGTGGCTCACAACCATGTGTAAGGAGATCTGACGCCCTCTTCTGGTGTGTCTAAAGACAGCCACAGCCATACAAAAAACAAATCTTAAAAAACAACAGAAAGGCCGGGCAGTGGTGGCACACGCCTTTAATCCCAGCGCTTGGGAGGCAGAGGCAGGCAGATTTCTGAGTTTGAGGTCAGCCTGGTCTACAGAGTGAGATCCAGGATAGCCAGGGCTACACAGAGAAACCCTGTCTTGGAAAAAAAACAGAAAAAAAAGTAAATGACAATTCAGAACATGTCTATCTATACAAATTAAAATGTGAACTATTCCTGGCTACATATACTACAAAAATAGCCATGAAAGAACCAGATAAGAGAGGAGCTAATAACAAAATAGTCGCTGGACAGGGCTGGAATTGGCTGGGGGGAGCGGGAGAGGAGTGTTGGGAAGCTCTTGCCCGAGGTCCTGTGTGTTCTATCAGCAAACAGCAAACAAACAAATGGAAAGCAGCCTTACAATCTTTCTTCATATTTCGATTTAGCAATCTTTTTTCTAATAAATACTTTATAACTGAATTCCAAATTAATCCCACCTTTACCTTCACCTTTGACAAGCGTTAACAACTCTCCAAGCTTACCAGTGTTCAAGTACAAAGCATATGTGCTCAATCTGGAGAGCTGGCTCGGCAGCTAGGAGCACTGGCTGCTCTTCCAGGGAAGCCAGGTTCGACTCCCAGCACCCACACAGGGCTCACAACCAACTGTACCTTCAGTCCCAGGGGATCTACTGTGGGCACCAGACACGCCTGCTGCACAGACAAATATGGAGGCCATGTACCCACACACATGAAAAAATAGGTATTTTTTAAAGTTCGTAAAGAGAACAGCAAACAAACTAGAAACATAATCTAGAGTAGCCTTTAACTGCTGTGAGCACTCCTCACCAGCCTCTTTAACTCAGGGACGCAGAGGTGCAGGTGAAGCAGCAAGTCATGACAGAAACCTAAAGTTAGGCTGAGCTGGCCGCTCAGACAGACCTCCAGCAGCCTCACCACGCTCACTCAAAAGGCTGAGTTTCTCTAGAAGGCTGAACTGATACACACAGGAAGTTAGTTATTGATTGTTTCATCTCTATGTTCAAAAGACAAACAGCCTCATTAATGATTAAAATAACAGCAGAAGTTTTGTACCAGCCTTTCATGTCTCAGCCATTTGCCAATCAAGTTTCCTTTACTCTCTCAGGAAGCACTTTTCCAACTATGTGCTTTTAGTAAAGGCGGCTCTGGCCACAATGAAAGAACACAGAATAAATCAGAGAGGGGGGGGTGGCTCCAGTTCTCAACTTCAACCTCTAGGGGAGACCACACTAGCATACCCTGCAATAAAACATATGCTTAAAACGTGTATATAAAAGACATAAATCAAATGTATGAGTCATCCCACACTGGCTGCTGCATCCCCGGACTCTACCCGATAAAAGCCACCATTGCTTGTAGTTCCTTCCAGGGGACACACTCTATCCTAAAATGAAGCTCTTGCTTGACAACGCTTACCTGTGATATTTATGACTAGACAACTATTCTATTCCGACTACATCCTCCCCTGCAACCAAGTTAAAAGCTTCACACAGTTTTAGAATACTGCAGCATAAAGCGTGGACACTACCAGGTGGAGCATCCACCTTCGCCAAGCACTGGACAGTTAGGCTGTATACAAATTACCTCTTCTTGACAAAGCACTAGTACTTTTCCATAAATGGGAAGAGACTATAGAAACATCATATTATGCTTACAAAGCTGAATAAATTTAAAAAGCAACTAAATTGTGACCATTCAATATTACCTATTATGTGAACTTATAAATTTCACATTTAATTCAACATGGAAGGAGCCCTGCTCAACGATCACTTTAACATTCCACTCCCCTGAGGCTTTCCTGAAAATGAGATTTCTTCTGCCACTCTACCAAAGACAAAAGTTTATAAATGGCAATTTACAATCTCAGGAATAAAAGTAAAAAGGTAGTTTTCCAGGTCAAGGTACACACCACATAAATCAAAATATTAAATGCATGTATGGTAGCCAGGTGTGGTTCACACTGTAACATCATCACTCAGGAAAGCAGATGAGGAGCCATACAAATCCAATGCCAGCATAGACTAAATACCAAAAACCCAGTCTCTTAAAAGAGAAAAGTATAGTAAGAAATCTCCACATATGTACAGAAAGATGTACAACAGCCTTTCTGTTTCAGTGTTATATAACTAAACAATGAACTGCTAAGTAGTCAGTATCTCTGTTGGTAGAGTTCTTCATCGCAAGAATTGAGGTTCTGATCCCTAGACCTAAACAGAACCAAACACATGTAATCCCAGTCAGAAACTCAAGATCATCCTTAGCTATGTACTGAGTCTGAGGCCAGTCTGTGGTACATGAAACCCATCTCAAATATCAGTAATAAAAACAAATAGCCATAAAAGACTAGCAACCACAGGAATATTCATGAAAAGACTGAAATGCATTGAACCCACAATACATTAACTGAAATTATCTAATTCTACTTACAATTACATTACTGAATATATGGTAGCATAGAAGAAGCTTTAAAATGTATCACAAGATGTTCAAGAATACACACAATCAAATCTAGCACAGACAAAGCACAGATCGGCTGGTCTTATAATCAGTCACTGCAGTGTGAAACGGTGTCGCAGAGCAGTGCCTGAGTCAACCTGACACACTTATTTAAAAATCACACTTTAATCGTTATTCAATATCTAATACAAACATATACAGCAGATGTACATGAAAATAAGGCAAAAAGAACAAAATTATGTATTTTTAATTTTGAAAACAGCTCAAGTTAACAGTAGCCACATAAAACATTGTTAAAATGAGAGACTAATAAAGCAAATTCAGGAAAAGTTGCAGTGTATATATGATGTGTGTGAAATACATTCCTACATTTCTATAAAGCTGCAAGAGACTTTAATCTCACTTTAAAGCGCACAAAAGCACAGCCAGGTTCTTCATGACTGTGGGCATGTGTGTAGTCAAAAAGACACGTGGACAGCAGGTCCACCTCATCAGACGTTAGAGAGTGTCAGTTAACATCACTGTCAGATTGGGGGGTAGCTTTATTGCAGAGCACGTGTCTAACAGGAGCAAAGCCCCGGTGCACCCCATCACTCAGAATAAAGCAATAACCACATCATCGCACTGGAACATACCTCTATCAAACTGACCAAATTTCAAAGGGTTGAAAATAAAGACTGGTAAAGATATGCACTAGAGTATCAACACACATGTGCTATGAGTGAAGTGATGCCGCCTTGAAGTTCACCAACTCATTCACAAAAACAAACGAGCCAAGAGGCATACAGACCAACGCCCGCTACAGCACTATCCTGACAAAAGCTGACAAAGCAATGCTCAGCCACGAGAGCATAGTCACAGCATGCAATAACTAGTACAAGTAACACTGAACACAAACTTTACCGAGATAATGAAAGCAAACGGAAGCAATGGCGATTCAGGCATGTGTTTACAGTGTGTAATCCTACATGTGTGGTGAAGACCCAAAGGGTGGCTACTGACAGAGAGGGACTGAGTACAAAAGGGAAAAAGACTACCTGAGTGACAGAAATAGTCTTTACACTGACTTGATAATTAGATGGCTGTACTGACATTGATACAAAACAAAGTCATGAAGTTGCAAATTTAACATACTATACTTTAGAAATCATGAATAAACTTAGGATTCTATCAGCACTATGCAAGCAAATTTAAAATATAAACTTGTAAGATTATAAATAAAAGCTAAAATTAAGACTAAAAAAAATCTATCAATCTTATAATGAAAAAGGAAAAAAGCATAATAAGTTTCCATAGAAATGAAGAAAAATTCAAATGACTTCAGGGGACTTTACTGGCAATTTCTAAAACTAATATAGTAACTCAATGACATACTGCATTAGTCAGGGTTCTCTAGAGTCACAGAGCTTATGGGAGTCTCTACAGAATAAGGGAATTTGCTGATGACTTACAGTCTGTAGTCCAACTCCCAACAACGTATAAACAGCATTTACAGTGAGCTGAGGGCCTGGGAGAGGTGTCCCAGCCATCAAGAGCACTGGATGCTCTCTCAGAGGACTGGGGTTCAAATCCCAGCACCTATATATGGTAGCTCAGGCCCAGGGGGGTCTGACACCTTCCTTTGACCTCCAAGGTCACCAGGAGTGTACATTGTGCACAGACATACATCCAGGAAAAATAGCCATACACATAAAATAATGTTTTCTGAATTTCTAAGTGAACTGAGCAATGTTGATAAAGACAGCATGCAAAGCTCCACTGCACTCCAACATTACATGCATTTGCTAACTTTAAAGCACCACTGGTAATGACTGTAGGTGTGGCAACAACAATGGGACAGTGGGTGAGCAAAACTTGTCCGTTTGAAAAGATTCGGCTAGGATTCGCTGCAACATAATCTGTTAGGTTCAAATGAAATTGAATCTAATACAAGTTAATAACAGCTGGAGCTCCATCTGGATACAGGGGTAATCAAAGTGCTGTTTTAATTCTCTGTGCATGGTCCTATAATAAAAGGTTAAAATATCAATAGATGAGAAAACAAGCCACACACTTAGAAAAAACACATGCAAGAGATGTATCTCTGAAGAATTTATTGAAAATACACAAGCACTTGAAACAACAAAATAAAAGCTGATTTGAGATGAACAAAAGAACTAAACAAACATCAAAGAATCATATAGCACTGCCTATAGTGTATAAGGCTCTAGATCCAATCCCAACACTGGATGGTTTCACATTGCAAATAAGCATGACAAAAGATGCTTGGGCTGGAGAGATGGCTCAGAGGAGAGGTCCCAAGTTCATTCCCAGCAACCACATGGTGGCTCACAACCATCTGTAATGGGATCTGATGCCATCTTCTGGTGTGTCTGAAGACAGCTACAGTGTACCCACATACATAAAATAAATACATCTTTAAAAAAAAGAGAGAGAAAAGATGCTCAATATCTTATTCTGTTAGTTAAAACAATGAAACACCTCCACCTTTATTAACATGACTAAAATCTGAAACTCTGAAACACAACAAGATGCAGGGAAGCGTGTAGGGCAACAGTCTCACTCACGTACTCGGGGAGGCTGCCTTGACAATGTCTCAAAACACTGAACACTACCATACATGCCAACAATCATGCTCCTTGCTATTTACCAAGTGAGCTGAGAGATGATGCCAAAACCAGATCCTGGCACACCAGTATTTAGAGCAGGTTTTTTCCTAGCTGACCAGCAGCAACAAGGGACAAGCAGAACTACAGCGATGGACTGTCAGTCACTGCTACAGAGAAGGAGATGCACAGGCAGCAGGCAGGCAAATGAATAAATGACTGAAGTTATGAAAAGGGATGGAAAGCCTTAAATGTATGCTATGAGTAGAAGCCAATGTGAAGATTACACCAACACCATTCCAACTGTGTGACATACTGGAAGAAAATAAACCCTAAGGAGACAATACAAAGATCAGTCAGGGACACGGCGTAAGTGAGAAGGAAGATGAAGTCAACAACACAGGCCTTGAAGAGGAGTGAACTACTTTGTACAGTTTAAGATACTTGTTACTGAACATCTGCCCAAACCCAAAGATGGTAAGCACCAGCAATGAGTACTGTGTAAACTCAGAAGCAATACCCTACGAATACCCAACAGTCTACCAGGCGGGCACCATGGCGGGTGCTGGCTGGAGGGAGGTGGGCTGTGGCAACAGCAGGTGTGAGCTTCTGCTGTCTTCATACTGTGTTTTGTTATGAACATAACAGCCTTAAAAATGTTTTATGAAAAAGTAGTAAAACACTTATAAATATGTATCTCATTTATACAACATCCCATAAAACAAAATACCTAGAAAGCATCTGAAATACCAAGAAAATCTCTATTCTATACAGCATGAAATATAAGAGATAAAATACAAGAAAACCTGATTATATGGAGTGAAATATGATTTAAAAAATATGATAAAAAGACATTCTATTAAACAAAAAATTAGTCCCAATCAAAAGGCTAGTAGGTTTTTCTTAGAAAACTGCTAGGCTGTCTCTAAAATCCATAGGTAAACGTAGTTGACCAAATCCTGCCAGGACAATCCCTAAGTTAGCAGACTTAGACCACCATCGAAACTCTCTGTAAACTGTGGGGTTACATCAACTAAACAGTTTGTTCTACAGTGAGTACAAATAAACTAATGGCAGCCAGAACATAACCCAAAAAAGCTGGACCATCACACCAACCCAAAGCTATCCACAATTACCACTGACTTAGCAATCAGATGATGGTATCAAGAGCCAAAGGCATCGGAACAAGCGTCCTGTCCTGTCTGTGCTCAAAAGGTTCCGGACTTACAAGATACCATCTCTCCAGTAACTCAATACATCCAATAATATAATACACTCGATATGATAAAGCATGTGACGCAGGGCAACCAAGAGGGAAAGCACACCTGCAAAGATGGCGATGGCAGCAGCTCCCACGTGGAGCGGCACCCACGCGGAGGAGCGGCTCCCACACGGAGCGGCACCCACGCGGAGCGGCTCCCACGCGGAGTGGCTCCCACACGGAGCGACACCCACACGGAGCGGCACCCACGCGGAGCGGCACCCACGCGGAGCGGCACCCACGCGGAGCGGAGCGGCACCCACGCGGAGCGGCTCCCACGCGGAGCAGCACCCGGAGACAGTGCTGTCCGCTCACTGAGTGAGAAAGAAGCTGTCAGTCTACAACTCCACACTCAGCGAAAATGGGGGGAGTGCTTTTTAGGACATATGGAAGCTAAAACTTTCATTCCCAACAGCACTACAAAATATTTTAAAATATTTCTCAAAATATTCAGGGAATAAGACTACATCAAAATAACTACAGACCTACAGAAAGGAATTGGAGATCTCAGCAAAGGGACAGTGACTCACCGCCCTCTTGAGCAGAACTAGCAACAATGTCACACGGACTTATTCACAGACAGGAGAAACACCTGAGGAAACCACAGATCTGGGGAAGGCGCGGCTCCTCAGGACACAGAGAAGCCTTTCACTAAGTCAAGGAAGTCAGCTTCTACTGGTAGTTTGTGAAGGATTTTACTCAAGAAATCACATTCAACTTTATCAAACTTGTCATCTTTTAATATTATCAACTGATTTTTGTTTTTCATTTTGTTGAGAAGATGTACTGCAGTAATTTACTTCTGGACATAACCAACCTAATACTCCTGAAATAATCCAATAATCCCACTTGCCCAAAGCATGTGACTATTTCTTTTTTATTTGATCTCCCAGCATTTTGTTAAGGATTTCTAAAGCCATTTCCTTAAGAGACGGACAGCACTGCCTGGCAACTCAAGCTCTCTCCCTCCCCACCTCTCTCCCTCCCTCCCCACCTCTCTCCCTCCCTCCCCACCTCTCTCCCTCCCTCCCCACCTCTCTCTCCCTCCCCACCTCTCTCTCTCCCTCCTCACCTCTCTCTCCTTCTGCCTCCCTATTTGCCCCCTCCCTCTTTCTCCCTGACTTTCTGTCACTCAAGTTCGCCCATGTATCTAAGAAGGAATATTACCAGGTGGCAGGAGTGGCGCGGGCGCCTTTAATCCCAGCACTTGGGAGGCAGAGTCAGGCAGATCTCTGAGATGGAGGCCAGCCTGGTCTACAGAGTGAGTTCCAGGACAGCCAGGGCTACACAGAGAAACCCTGTCACCAAAACAAAAAACAAAAAAAACAAAACAAAAAAAAAAAAAAAAAAAAAAAAAAAAAAAAAAAAAAACAAAAAAAAAAAATGGGGGGTTGGGGGTGGTATGAGTTTTTCTTTAAAAGGCTGGTAGAGTTCCTTATGATTCCATCTAGCAATGCTCTGTGGGTAGCTTTGATTAACCGGTTCATGTCTTCACTCATTATAGGCCTCTGAGTCCATATTAGTAGTGTAAGAATATATAATCTCCCTTGTTACTTGTTAATGCGCAATTAGATTATAATAATTTTTCACTGTCCCTTTTAATTCTGTAAGGCTGGACTAACATCCTCTCTTTCATTCTAGGTCTACTAAGTCAAATTTCTCTGTCTACCTCATTTCAGTCCAGGAAGCATTGGCTAATTCTGTTGATATCTTAAAAGAAAGTGCTTCTGCATTCACTGGTTTTCCCACTGATTTCCTGAATTCTTTTCTACTCTTTATTGTTCTCTTCCCTTTGTTCACTCTTCTTCCCCTGCCTTAAGGGAGGGCACAAGTGGATCTAACAGCCTCACCGCTCTTACCTTAGATGCGCCCACACACGTTGGTGTGCCAAGCTGTCCTCATTCTCCCCAAAGCACTCCTTACTCTACTTCTATAGATGGGGCTGGCCTCGAACTCATAGCACCGCCGCCACCCGGCAGTCATTTCTTCTCTAACTTAACTGGTTGTTCCAGAGCACCTTGTTTAATTTCCAGACTCATTTTCCCAAATTTCTTCCCATTACTTCCTCATTGTATATGGTCAAGGGTCATATGTGTATTATTTCTACCCCTTTTAACGTCTTAAGGTTTGCTGCAAGGTCTCAGAAGCAGCCTGCCGTGGGAAATGTGCCCACGCGGACATCCTCTATTGTGGTGAGGAAGTGCTGAGCTACCATGGCGGATTCACGGTCACCTTTTCTTCCCTATTTTTTCTATCTGGTGCTTTCCTCCATTACATGCAGGTAACTACAGTCTCTATCCCTGCTGATTCACTGGTTTCTATCAGTTTTGTTTAAAGTATTTTGGTACTATATTATGTAAAAACCAATGAAATACTCACTAGTTAGCGAGCAGATAAACTGGTTGGTTCATAGAAGAGAATCACTGCTGGCCCTAAACAGGAGATACTCAAATACACTACAGTGACAATGGTGTCAACTGAGGGGTCAGGTGGGTAAGACTAAGAGCTCCAACAAGGAAGACCGGGCTTTTCCCTGATGGTTTATCTGCTGTGGTGGAAAGGGCCTGACAAACAGTGACTAGGACACTTTCTTCTTTTGTTTCTGTGGAAAAAATCTGTTTAGGACTTGCTGGCTCTGCCATTTGACTTAAGTCACTCCTGGACTGGTTTTTAAAGTAATGGATGTATTATCAGAACCTCAACTTTAGTTTCACTATATTCCAAAAGAAATTAAAACACAAATTGGTAAGAGAAAGAGGGGAGGAGAGAAAAGGGGGGAAGAGAAAGAGCTCAATTTCTCTCCACTGTGACTGCTGTCATTGTACAACTTACAGGAAATGTAGCACAAAAACAGAAGATACAGAGATCGCTGTGAGACAGTTCATACCATTCTGTCCTGGGCTGGGGACAACCCTGCACCAGGTTAATAACCCCATTACCTTCATTCCCAGCAGAGACAGTCAGCTACATTTCTATAAATTACACCATTACAGAAACTAGAATAAACTACTCAAATATTTAATTGAACTTAGAATAATTTCTGACGTATGTTAACACTCAAATTCTCAGAACTTTCACAATACCAGAGCAATGTTTAACTAAAACGAAATTGGTGGATAAAACATTATTTAGTAAACTAGCAAAAATCACACCAAACCTGATGGTGGTATCTAGCCACTCTTCAGGAGTTTAGGTATATCGGAGTATGTTTACTTCATAAATGTTACTATTGATGACAAAAATTTATAAAATATTTGATTCTACCCAAACAGTCCATGGCACAGAATGGTAAGGTAGAGGGCTGTAGAAAAGCCTCCATCTCAAGAGGGAACGGGCCTTCTTCACAGCCATGTGTGCAGGAGACCAGG
>NW_022196909.1:45378552-45387669 GCF_008632895.1 Mastomys coucha
GGTGTGCAGGAGACCAGGTTGGGTGGGGAGGGGTGTGCAGGAGACCAGGTTGGGGGGGAGGTGCACAGGAGAAAGGGCTACTTAAGGGCTCGCACAGGCTTTGGGCCTTCTATTCAAATGCATTCCCACTCCACAGACAGCAAAAGTCCAAATGTGAGCAACCAAAGCTCACCTGTCTAAGTAGCTCTAGATTAGTAACACTGCAGAACTCAAACCAAGGTGCTATTTACTTCATAGCAAAAACCAAGGGGCCTGGAGAGAGAGTCCAGAGCACTTCCTACTCCTCCTAGGGGAGGGCTGGAGAGAGTCAGGAGCACTTCCTACTCCTCCCAGAGGAGAGCTGGAGAGAGTCAGGAGCACTTCCTACTCCTCCTAGGGGAGGGCTGGAGAGAGTCAGGAGCACTTCCTACTCCTCCTAGGGGAGAGCTGGAGAGAGTCAGGAGCACTTCCTACTCCTCCCAGAGGAGGGCCTGGAGAGAGTCAGGAGCACTTCCTACTCCTCCCAGAGGAGAGCTGGAGAGAGTCAGGAGCACTTCCTACTCCTCCTAGGGGAGGGCTGGAGAGAGTCAGGAGCACTTCCTACTCCTCCCAGAGGAACCAAGGTCAGGTCTCAGCAGGTCTCAGCACCCCATCAGACAGCTCACAACAGCCTGTCCTCTAGCTCCAGAGGAGCCAATGCTTCCTTTCTAAACTCCACAGGCACCCCACACACAGCATACATTCATACACACACATAAACGTAAGAAATAAAGCTAAAGCTAAAGAAAGCTGGAGAAATAGCTCAGTAGTTAAGAACCCTCACTGTTCCTGCAGTGGACCTGGGTTTGATTCCTAGCCATCCATAATTCCAGGGATCAAATACACTCTTTCTGACTTTCATGGGCTCCAAGGCCCCAAGCATACACATGGTATGAATACATACTTACAGACACACTCACAAATAAAATCAAATGTGTAAAATAAACTTGTTAAAGAAAAACAAGTCACACTCATGAAGTGTTAACTAGCACAGGATTTACACGTGTGTATGCACAGGTAAAGTTCTCACTCGGAATTACCAATTACAGAACGATCAGTGCAAAGCAGTGCTTGGGAAGCTTATGGGTGAGATTTGAACACAGAATTAAATAAAGTGATTCTTGTATCATAGATAATTAGATCTATTCTTCCTGTGCAAAAGAATGAAGGTTAAATGCAAGCTGTAACAGCAAACGCAGGGACCAAGTGTTCAAACACATGAGCCAATGGGGACATCTGACACATGAGCCTAATACGGCCTAGGCACAGCAGCACGGTGAGGCCAAAATGGCAGCAATTATTCTTTGGCTGTAACACCAGTTCAGGGTTGGGGGGAGTAAGTTTTCTCTCTAAGATTTGTTTTGATTATCTTTAGGGGGAGCAGCCCCTCCCTCCTAACACCATTAGTGTCCCCAGCACGGCTGAGGCAAGGTCACACAGTCTGGTCACTTCCCCACAGAGAGGCTGAACTGCCTGGACAGCACACTGTCTATTGGAGTTGAGCCTTCTATTGAAATTTGAGAAAGTATTGCTGGAAATAATTTGTTATTTCTGGAATGCTCTATACATTGCATTAGTAATAGTGGTTTTTTTTTCCTTAAAAATATGGAATGCTTCACGAATTTGCGTGTCATCCTTGCACAGGGGCCATGCTAATCTTCTCTGTATCGTTCCAATTTTAGTATATGTGCTGCCGAAGCGAGCACAGTAATAGTGTTTTTTAAAGTTGCACATAGTTCTAGGTCATAAATGGTTGCCTCCTCATTTGTGCTTCGGTAAGTGTTAGGTCTCTGACTGTTGTGTGTTGGTGCCTCATAAAAGATAGCCAGCCAGGGAAGGAAGGCTGAGCTGTGTGACTGCCACTCATGGCTACTGCTGGGAGGGCTGCATGTGACCACCCCTCTGTCTTTCTGCTTAGGCCAGCGATAGGTAGGGTTGCTGCTGGAGAGAGACTGCTCGCTCTGGGCAAAGCTGAACTGTGAATCCTTCCCAGGTTCTCTCTTCTCTAATTAGAAAATAAAGTATCTGGGCTGCTGGGCTTTACAGTTCTTGGAGCTCTTCAGCCAGAGGAGCCCACTGTACACGGGCGTTTAAATAGAACAGTAGAGCACTGAAAACAAGACCTCTAGCCTTGGGGCATTCAAAGAGAGTTTTGTTCTTGGCTCCATACTAATTGGAAAAATGTTTCGATTTTGAGAAAGTAAGGAAAGCAAAGATGGGGGTTGGGATACAGATAGAACCGAAGACTTTATTTCTAATTTTAACAATTGCGTTTTTTTCTTTAAGTTATTCCCTTACATACCACTATTAGGATAAAAGTTAAGAGTTCAGAACGTTCTCCCTATACTCATGGAGACACAGGTCACTAGGTCGTGGGCTTAGCAAGTGGTTTGTGTCGGGAGTTTGCTCTTTGCTAGGCAATGACTCCGTGAAGTACTTACAACAGTGGTCAGTGTTGGGTTTCCACCTTGTCTACAGCAGTTCTGGTGCTGAGATAACTGGGCATTAGGGGCTGCTCTGTACTGGGCCAATTGTATGGCCAGGCTGCTGAGTGTGGGGAGGTGGCGCCTTACTGCCTGGCCTGTGGATTGTCCCCAAGCACTGCCATCTTTAATGGCTTGGGGGCGGGGGGGTCATCCATTTACTATTCTTTGAAAACTGAGAATGAAGGAAGCATTTCAATTTAGTAAATGCTTTATTGACCTAGCTCATCTAAACAAAAATAATCCATATCTCACAACCTCTAAAAGCTTGTAAACTTTCTAAAGCTAAGTACACAAAACATTACACAGAAAGAGTTTGCTTTTAATCTGGGGATACAGAGGTGGTCAGCCTAATGGCTTGCCTCCCTCAAAAGCTTCAAACCAACATCCCACACTTTCTTGACAGTAACAGAATATTTTGTACAAAAGAATCAAATGTCAAATACATCTGGTTCCAAGTGCTGTTAAGTATTTCATACCCAAACACATGATCCATCTAAAACAGCAAGATGTTTTCCCAGTAATGAACTGTTATCATGCTGAAAAAACATTGATCCAATTATTTACTATTAACTTTAAAATACTAATAGCAAGCAAAACTAAAGATTTGGGCACATACTTCTGTGTCTTTGCAACAATTAATTCATTTTGTTTGCCTCTGGAACATGTTGCTACACAATATATATAAATATTACACCATATAATAATAATCGAGGCTAGAGCCAAGCCTCAGTGACAAGAGCACTTCCCTAATGTGCATAATGCAGTAAGTCAATGGCCAGCATATGCATGGAGGCATCCAAATATACAACACTAAAGAATTCTCCCCCAGGAAGCAATGCTCCCCCCCAAAAAGGATAAACAATAAAACCATAAACAAATTTTCAAATACTCTTTAAAATGTACATATGTGTGTTTGTATTGTTGTTGGTATATACAGAATTCTCCAGCATTCCTTGTATATGCAAGGAGTATTTACATAAATTTATAAAACATTAATATCTAAAAAATTTTTTCTGGAAGTTCCCAAAATACTGCTACCAGTTTGAAACCAGGTTTTCAGAGTGAGCTATGATGACATTTTGTATTCAAAGGACAGGAGTTACCATTTTCTTTCCCATCTTTGAGATGCTTTTCAGCATCTCTCTTTCTTGCAATCACGAGGTCCACAACAGCTACAATAAATCTATTTTCAAAGCACCTTTGTGTAGAGTGAGACGTAAGTACAAAACCCTCATTAAACCATATGACGGAAACTGCACAATTCCACCCCAAAACAGGACACATATAATGCAACAAACAGCTCTGTTTGCGTAGACGATGACCTACCCTGACCCATGAGGACACAACCACTGTGTTGGCAGAACATGTATCCCTGTGAAGGATATAAAATGCCTCCTACAACCCTCAGCTACAAACCCGAAGTTACAACCACAAATGAGCCCATTTACAGTGATTATGTATGAATTAAGGGTGTTTGCCTTCTATTATCAAAATACCAATTATTGACCAAACACTAAAGGCTAGCACGAGGACAGAATGGTAAACTGTATTCGCACTAACTGCTCAGTTCCAATGTACTGAAGCTAAAATTCCTAGAGCTTATTAGTTAAAACACACACACACACACACACCATTTGGTCAACTATATGGAAGTGTCAAAACACACACACACACACACACACACACAGATGCCCACTAGGGGAGCTGTTTTGGGAAGCTATGCAGTCTTAACAGAGATGACGACTTACTGGGTGCCTTTAAAAACTGTAATAACTCAGCTTTGCTTCTAAATTCTCACTCTGCTCCACGCCTGCTGACCTGTGGAAAAAAAATCACACCACATGCTCCTGCCACCATAAACAGGACCTCCACCATGACTTCCTAGACACATGGACTGAAACCCTAAAACCAAAGACCAAAATCAATCTCCCTTAAGTTGCTTCTGTCACCATAATGAAGCAAATAACAAATTAACCTACACAAACTAAGTAAGACAGCACACCCTCGAGGTGACAGATGGTAGGGATTGCAATCCCATGCGTGGCCATCACTGCAGTTATGAGTTATTAAAAGTCCTATGGCATACTTGAAATACGTGAATTTTATGCATACAAAATTGTATCTCCAGAAAACTGCTCAAATAGAAGAAGGGATAGCAAAAGAACTAATAACCTAAAGTCAAATCCTAGAAGTCTTTCCTTAGCCAAAAAAAATCAGGAAAATGCAAAGAAACAAACTGCGGAGAAACTAGGTAAAACAAGGATTGACAACAGACTCTGGAGGCCGGCGGGGGTGGTGCACGCCTTTAGTCCCAGCACTCGGGAGGCAGAGGCAGGCGGATTTCTGAGTTCGAGGCCAGCCTGGTCTACAGAGTGAGTTCCAGGACAGCCAAGGCTACACAGAGAAACTCTGTCTCGGAAAACCAAAAATAAAAGAGAGACTGGCTTTGGCATAATTTAGTGGTAGAACACTTATGTGTAAAAGGAACATCTTAGGATTCATATCCTGAAGTACCACAACAGAAAAAAGGTAAACTCAAATTTAAAACATCAATAATTACAATGTTTTTTAAGATTTATTTTTATTTATATGAGTACACTGTAGCTGTCTCCAGACACACCAGAGGAGGGCATCAGATCCCATTACAGATGGTTGTGAGCCACCATGTTGCTGGGATTTGAACTCAGGACCTCTAGAAGAGCAGTCAGTGCTCTTAACCACTGAGCCATCTCTCCAGCCCAATAATTACAATATTAATAGATTAAACAATCCTATTAAAAATCTCATTTTTTAAAAGCAATGACTACAAGTTTAAAGACTCAGAAAAACTGAAATTTTTGGATATACTAATGTAGAAATAAGCCTCAGAAGGCTGACACTCATTTCAGAGGGACAAACTTAGATTCATGTATTATCTTAGCCACTGTTCTACTGCTTTGAAAAGACACCTAGACCAAGGCAAGTCTTCTAAAAGAAAGCCTCTAACTGGGGTCTGGCTTGAGGGTTCAGAGAGTCAGTCCATTATCGTCACGACAGGGAACGTGGTGGCGAGGCCGTTGAGCCAGCTGTGAGCCGGCAGCGGCAGCCGAGCTACTGTTCCTTAGGCAGGCGGAGGAGGAAGATTCTTGCTTTTAAGACAACAAAGCCCCTATTCCAATAGCACACTTCCTCCAACAAGGCCACACAGCCTGATCTTTCTAATCCTTTCAAACAGGGTCCCTTGGTTGTGGAAGCCCTGGCAGGCCTGGGACTGGGGCTGCCCACCTGTGGAGCGAAAAGCTGCTGCGGAGATCAGAGACTGACAATCAGCTCGGTTCTGCAAGAACTCACACTGTAGTCTCCCTAAAGTCTCTGCTGTAAACAGACTGCTCATCTCCCTTCGTCGTCTCATGTTTATGTTAAAAGTCTGATTGTTGTTGGTTTCGTTTTTGCCTTACTATATAAACACTCTGCACCCTGAGTAAAGTACACCTTGATCCATCTACTTGGTGTGGTGTCTCTTTGCTTATTGTCCACAGGTCCCATTCGTCTCCGGTCCAGGACAATCCACTACCGTGTAGGGTCTGCTGGTGGAAAACTATACTTGGTGTCACTCGGTCATATTCAAATATGTTAGCCTATAGGGTTCATTCTTATTTAAACCATCACATACAGTATTACTGGAGAGATAGAGAGACATCTTATAAAAAAAAAAAAAAAAAAAAAAAAAAAAACAAACAAAAAACAATTCCTAACAGTAAGGAAAAGAAATGTTAATCAGGCCTCAAAGTAAGGCTTCAAAATGCAAAAATCCTATTTCTAGATTTTCTGTGAACAGAAAATCAAGTCTCCAGAGTGGGGAGTTTAACACTACCTGATGACATTAGATCCACAAAGCAGCACAGGAAAGAAGGAACCCCACAAGCAGCATTGCACTAGATGACAGTTATAGGTCAGTGTGCTCGGCTGCAGCTTAAGCCATAGGTGCGGAACGCGATCAGGACGCAGTGCTCCAGGTGACCACGCTCCAGTGACAGACACTCTGCCCACAGCCTGCGGCTCCTGTCCCCTCCCTCAGCCCACTGCGCCTCACAGTCTTCCCATTCCTGTCAGCTTGGCCTCACATCTGTCTCCAAAAATCCTATTGCATCTTGGAACCCAAATGTGACAGACATCATCACCATGTGATGATTATTTATTACTTTTCTCTACTCAACCAATGCTCTTAAAAGGCTAGAGTTTTTTCATCAACTCTATAAGATTAAAAAAAAAAATCAGACAAAAGTCAATAGTTTTGTGAAGAAAAAAATGATTAGGAACTAAGAGAAAGAAATACTTTCAAGCTAATAAAGACATACAAAATAACTAATTAATAATCCCCCCAAAAAAGCCTTAGAGTCAGTGCACCGTGCTTCCTGCCTGCCCTCCTCACTAGTTCTCCTGGGAGCAGAGAGAGGGAGGGAGGGAGCCCAACAGGGACAATAGGAACTCTGGGTCAGGAATGTGAAGTCGTGTGTCCACCAAGAAAGCCAGCCTTCCCTCTACAAGCACGTTCCCACCCACAGTGAATTTCATAGCCTTGTCAAACCCACCCAGAGTGAATTTCATAGCCTTGTCAAAAAGCGAGGGTTGGCCCTGTTGTCAGAACTGCTAGGGGTTCTTAGTAAGGTTGCTGGTTTACATGACTATGCTAAATGCCTACTAAGACACTCAAGTGGTCATTTCCTTAGTTGATCAAATAATACAGAATAAATTTTAAGCCCACATTAAAGACCCACAGACAAACTTCAAATCCCCTTTCTCCAAAACAGCAGTACCCAGATAGAAGACACGTTGGTGGTTTGCCTGGCAGTCTGCCTTTCTCTACTCAGGTGCTGGGCCTGACACAGACCACCCCAGGCCTGACACAGACCACCCCAGGCCTGACACAGACCACCCCAGGCCTGACACAGACCACCGCAGGCCTGACACAGACCACCGCAGGCCTGACAGACAGACCACCCCAGGCCTGACAGACAGACCACCGCAGGCCTGACAGACAGACCACCGCAGGCCTGACAGACAGACCACTGCAGGCCTGACACAGACCACCCCAGGCCTGACAGAGACCACCCCAGGCCTGACACAGACCACTGCAGGCCTGACACAGACCACTCCAGGCCTGACACAGACCACTCCAGACCTGACACAGACCACTCCAGGCCTGACACAGACCACTGCAGGCCTCGTCTAAACTCACCACCAATGAGTGCCTTACCCAAGTGTTTCCAGCTCACCACTATCAGTACCTTAAGTGAGCAGCTCTAGAACTGAACAGCTATGGACAGGCATTTAGGGCCACAGCTCCTCAGCAGAGAAAACCAGGGACTTCCAGGTCTCTGTGTCCAGCTCACATTAACTTTTTATGCAGAAAATATGAGTATTTCCTTTATGATACACCACAGCAAGTTTTCAGTGAGGTGGGGCTTGCTTCCTGGCCGCACAACAGCCTCATTTCAAACCCACAGCGGGGAATGCATGCGCGCCCTTCTGTTAACAGATCAACCAAAGGCCTTGAGCAAGGCTTTCTCTCGGGTAAACTGGCTCCTGTGCCTACAAGCTGAGCATCTGTGCCTAACTTCCCTCAGGGTTCCCCAACTGCACACCTGACTCTGACAATGTGGATGCATGCAGCTTCCCCGCTAACAGACATGGCATCTTTGAAAGTAGCCCAGATCTATAGCACAAGTCCAGACATTTCATACTGACACAGTACCACTTAGTGACAAGTTTCTAAAAGTCTTGGTGAATTCTGGTTTGACCTCAAAGGTATTTCTTACTAACATTTACAATAACTAAAGTAAAAAATGAACCTCTTTTCTCTGATACAGAAATTTCACTGATAATCCACTACCGAGTGCACTCACTGCCCTAGTGCTCAGCTACGTCTACACACAAAACGCCTGCTCTGACAGTGCTGATGGCTATAAAAATCAGTCATCTGAAGAGGAACTAAAATTTAATTTCAAGCTTCTCTTTTATTCCAGAAAGAATTAAACATTCTTTGTTGTGTTTGTTTCAAGACACAGTCTCACTATATGTAACCTCGATTAGCCTAACACTCACTACACAGACCATGCTGGCTTCAAAATTGGGGCAATTCTCCTGTGCCTGCTCCCCTAGTGCTGAGATTAATGACTTACACTACCATTGGCTTTCTAATAATGTCTAAAATTAAAAGGCCATCTTTTGATTTAAATCTTTTCTTACCAATCATTTATGAAAAACTGGGGGTGGGGGGGCTATCAAGATAATCTGAAAGCTCTCAAGCTCCTATCAAATGAAAGTGCTGAGCAAAGCACAGACAAGCCTATGTAATTCACAGCACCACCCTCAAGCGCAATTTCAGGAAGAAACTTCCTTGTCTTGTGGGGGAAGGGAAGGACAAAGAATCTTGCTATGAAACCCAGGCTGGACTCGAATTTGCGCTGCAATCTTCCTGCTCTGTTACAACAGCAGGAGGCTTGCCTTGAACACTTCAGTTACTGAGCCTTCCAATGAGCCCTCTTGGCTTAAGATTAAGGCAGGCGTTCCCATCAGACAGCTCTGGGGCACTAAGCCAAACAGAGCAGCCATAGATAAAAACGGGGGCGGG
>NW_022196909.1:45387679-45393784 GCF_008632895.1 Mastomys coucha
CGCTGCAAGTTTCGCTGTGTCAACATCAGCCCCCACACCGCCTACAGACCACATCACTGTGCCGCCTTCCAAGCTAACCGACCCTCCACTGCCAGAGGCATCACCTGCTCTTCTCCTGCCTTAGCACCAGGAAGGTCTAAACAAGGCCATCAGATAAAATCAGAATAGAAACTGTCTGCATGTGTGAAGACAGAAAGAAATAATAATAATTTAAGCCTCAAAAACAAAAAGCTCTTTTTGACTTCATTTTTAACTTCAGTAGCACGGTGTTTAAGTTGCTACATGCTGACAGCTGCACCAACATGGTGAACCTGGCAAATATTTGCCTTTAAGTGACTGAGTAGAAAAGAGGAAAGAGTCTGCCTTAGTTCTCAGCAGTGCAGAAACATTAGAAACAAATATTTAGTACAATCAAATGTGCTGACAGCCCTCGAGTCCCAACTGTTCTGCACAAAGAAACTATTTTCATGACAATGAACTACTAGATGCTAATATTAAATATGAGTCCTGAAGATGCAAGCCTAACTATTCACATTTAAACCTTCACAAAACAAAGCCTCCTGTTCCACATCTGCCTAGCATTTTAAAGGGGAAAAAAGCCGGGTGGTGGTGGCAGAGGCAGGTGGATTTCTGAGTTCGAGGCCAGCCTGGTCTACAGAGTGCATTCCAGGACAGCCAGGGCTACACAGAGAAACCCTGTCTCGAAAAACAAAAACAAAAACAAAAACAAAAAAAAAAAAATCATCATCAATTTAGCAAACAGTTTTTATAGTTTTATGGCCAAGAGGCCTGTGAAAAAGACTAAAGTGTTTATACCTACGGAGCTAGGTTACAACTGCCCACTGCGAAGAGGTGAGCCAACAGACTGTGTCCACGCTTATTGTCTCAGGGATACTTTTTGCTGGCAAATTAATCACACCACTCATTAGTTCCTTTCCATAAATACATTTTTGCATACCTATTTTGTTTCAGACACTGGAAAAAAGAGTGTCTGAAAACCAAGCCAGACAGCGACCTCCTGCCTGCTATAAGGCCGAGCCACCCTCTCTCCAGACAGGAGTGAGGGAAGGAAGACTGCAAGTGGTCCAGACCCTGCTTGTCCCATGCTCTTTAGTCTGTGTGATTCCTCCGAGCCGATGACTGCACGCAGCTGTTATAATCAAAACCACAACTCCTCCTTGCCTATTTGCAAATATGTCTACTGACTTTTTTGGTTAAGGCAGAATGAGAAAAACAGTAAGGTTCAAACTTTTCAACAATAACACTAAATAACACCCAAAATAAGTCGTTACATTTTTCTAAAAATCAATACATAACTTAAACCAAGAACAAAACATATATTACACAAAATTCCGTACCTATTTATGTATATTTTATGTGTATATGTGTGTATCTGTGATGCCATGTGCGTGTGGGTGCCAAGAGAGGTCAGAAAAGGGCATGGGATACCCTGGAGTGCAGGCACAAACAGTGTGAGCCACACCATGTGGGTGCTGGGAACCGTCTCGGATCCTCTAGCGCACTGCACCATCTGACCACAGAACCTTCTCTGCAGCCCCACACACTTCCTGTGCCAGTTGCTCCTTAACTGCATTTCCCAAAGAGAACTCCAGGGACTACAGTATAGTTCAGGAGAGCACTTGCCCAGTGGGCACCATTCTATCGCTAGTGCACATCTCATGTACACTCAAATCTGAAAACTCTGTTCCTATCAATAACAGTGATAAGGAGACAAAAAGAAACAAAAAATATACAACATGCTTCTAGTTAAGAAGCTTTGAGGGGCTGGTGAGATGGCTCATGAGCTAAAACCTGAGTTCAAATCCCAGCAACCACATGGTGGCTCACAACCATCCATAATGAGATCTGACGCCCTCTTCTGGTATGTCTGAAGACAGCTACAGTGTATTTACATATAATAATAAATAAATCTTTGGGCCAGAGCAAGCAGGGACTAAGCAAGAGAGGGACTACCAGAGAGAGCAGAGGTCCTAAAAAGCTAAATTCCCAACAACGAGATGAATGCTCACAACTATCTGTAGAGCTACAGTGTGTACTCATATACATAAAATAAATAAATCTTTCTCTTTTTTTTTTAATTTTGTTTTTTTTTCGAGACAGGGTTTCACTGTATAGGCCTGGCTGTCCTGGAACTCACTCTGTAGACCAGGCTGGCCACGAACTCAGAAATCCGCCTGCCTCTGCCTCCCAAGTACTGGGATTAAAGGTGAGCGCCACCACCGCCCAGCTAAAATAAATCTTTTTATAAAAGAAAAAAAAAAACAGAAGCTTTGAAAACACTGAATTGTTAGAATAACACCCCAGTCACCACACTTCTATATACACTGAGCAAGAAATCCACACATCCAATCCATGCGTGCCACTGGCCTTTCCAACAGTGTGCTTAGAGCCCTAAGGACAGTCTTCCCTCACCTGGAGCCAGATACAAGCAGAATGAAGTCTGCAGTCTTCTCATCTGTAAATGCAAAAGCTACCCAGAGTTTTGCAGTCCCAGGGCTTCCTTTCTTGCTGTAGGGTGAGATTAGTAATCAAGACATACAGTTCCTGACAGCTTCTCCCACCTCTAAGGAAATACGCCAATTTCCTGCTTCCAGCTGCTGTCCCATTCCCTTCAGCCTGCAATGCCTGTCCTTCCTCTTTAAAACCTGACCTACTGTCTGTGACTGTCGGAATCTCAATATCTCAATGGTTCCCCAGCTTCATGAACTATCACTTCTTCCACACTCACCCTACAGCTACCAATATTTCACAGAAACTAAACTACATTCTGTAATTAACGCTGTATGAATGATTTTTTAAAAGGCACAAAAATTACAGAATATTCTCTTTAAGGAAAAAAAGAAGCTAGGTAGAAAAGGCGGCCAAGATGGCCGGCCCCTTGAGTAAAGAAGAGTTTCTGACGTTTGCTACAACTAAAATCTAGTTTAATGTTAGTCAATGAACACCCTCCTGATCGCTGCAAACAGAACAGGACACAATCATCCCTTCTACAAAATGGCATCACCTATTTTTTTTTAACCCACCAACAGAGACGATGAAATTTGACAAATACTCAAAGACTGTACCAGCCCTTCGCCCTCTTCCTCATGCAGACTTCTAAGTCAGCCAGCAGGGGGAGGGTAAGTGCATTAACACTAAGGCCCATGGGATGTGTGCCTAACAGTCTTCTGAAAAGTTAGGTGGGAAAAAACCTAACTTCTGAATATTGGTCCTGAAAAACAGTGGATCACGAGTCTCTTTAATTATGGTAGTACATAATCATTCCTTCTACTTTTCACAGACACTTCATAAAGCTACTACCTCAAGTCCACTTGACAGATGTGTGTATATTCAAATAAAATAAATATGAACGCATGCCTTCTTCAACAAGAGAAATCAATATTAATCAAAATTCAATTAGCAATGTAAAAATGTGATTTGTATATCCAAACCAGCTGAGCCCAGGGCAGCCACACTATTCCCACGGTCACTGTTGCGCTATCCTCCTGCCAGTCTCCAGGCACTCAGAATTAATGCATGATTTACAAAGTAGCTACCATGTTTCCACAGACACAGATTTGAAAGAAGAAGAAGAAAAAAAACAGACTCGTGAATAAAAGAGTAACCACCCTATACTGACCATAATTGCAAATTCATTCTGTCTCATTTTCTACTCCAAAGAAAAAATGTGCAATTGCTGGATAAGAATGTTTGCCCCCTCCTAAACTCATGTGGAGTTAAGTCACTACTGTGAGGATTTACAATGGTGGGAAATGCTCACGGCCGAGTCCTGAGAGACAGTAAGGTTTAGATAAAGTCATTAGGGTGTAACTGCCATGGCTGAAATGTGTACCTTTAGAGAGAGAACCAGAGGCTACGCACACCACATCCCTCTATATTAACACCACGTCTACTGCTCCCGAACGCCCACAGCACTGTGATGGCATCCTAGAGGTCCTCACCAGGACCAAACCATGCCAGGAGCCACTGTCACCCTTACTCCACCAAACTTTGAACTAAAATCTTTTTTTCTATATAAAGAACTCAGCCTCAAACACGTTCGACAGTAACAGAAAACAAACTTACTAGCCAAAGCAGAAATTGTGACTACAAAAAGCTAAGACGGGAGCTGGAAAAAGATGGCTCCGTGTTGAGTGTGTGCTGATGTGCAGATGGGGAATGCGCACCGCACCACTGCTGCGGAGTCCTAAGCTGGACCTATGTCAATGCGGCTCCAAGATCTGACTCCTCTAGCCTCCAGGGGCATTCTCACACATGCATGCACACACATAATTTTAAATGAACTTTTAATTTGTGCTCACTATATCTTAAGGAATAATTGAAGCCCAATCCTAAGAAGACACATGACAGAGAACCAACCAACTGCCCTCACGGTGTCCTCTGACCTGCCCAGACTGGTATCCAGGACACCTGTGTACTCTTGCTCACTCTTGCCCAGTAAGCAGTGACAACCAAATGCCTTGCCACACAGTCACACGCCTCCTAGAATATACACTCACCATCCTCCACAGCCCAGGAGGACCACTTAGCAAAGTGGAGCTCCTGAAGGGATCCGGAACAGCAATACAGAACTTACACAAGCTGGTTAAATCCTGTGTGCCTGAGTGTTTCTAAAAGATGGATGACAATCTGCTCCTTAGGTAGTGTGTATTTTTAAGCTTTCTTAACTCTCTTTGACAGAAATCTTTACACATTATATTGCCCTCTTGAATGAGGATATCAAACCTGAACCTCTACATTAAGATTCAGTCATTATGAAAGGCACTCATAATTTTGCAGAATACTTCTAATAGAGAATAATCAGTTTTTGCAGAGCTCTAGTAGAGGTTGTGTGGGAACAGATGGTCATCTAAAGCCAGACAAGGGTTGTGAATTTTAACTCAGAGTAGGAACTCTGGTCTGTTTTCCCAGAAGCACAATGTATGAGCGAGGAAGGACTGGGACACAGCAAACAGCCTCAGTAAGAAACAAGGGAACCAGGAGCAGAGGCTCCCGGAGCTGGGAAAACAAGAGAGACACACCTAGAAGACCAAGGTCATGAATGGTAACAAGTGGAGGGAGGCGCTTTTAAAGGCCTAGCCTCCAAACACTAGTCAAGCCAACTTGACCTCTTCGAATCCAGAAGTTTGTGTTAAATTCCATCCTCAGCAAAATGGGCAAAACAACATTCAAACCAGCTTACGTAGACTATACCTGACAGTAAAAGCAGCTTGGAAAGAAGGAATACTTCCTTTCCATTCCTAACAAAGTCGTCTGTCTCTAAGTACAGTCTTCGCTGGGCCCCTCACTTCCCTACCACCAGTCACCACCCTAAAGGCTTTTCTCTGGTTGCTTCCTGGGCTTCCACTGCCACTACATTTTACACATCCGCCTTGTTCTCGTTTCAGAAACTTACACTTGAATGTACACAGAACTCTGACCCTCGGAGTCTCTCCATTCACACATTCTTCCCTTCTGCATGCTTCCTTTATTCTGTCTCTTCACTTTTCTACTGTCCCAGCTCCAACTCAACTCTACACTTCTCCAGTAAGCTCACATCTAACAACAGTTCTCTAGGACAGGCAGCTCTGAGGCTCTGAGGCCATGCATGTGTTCAGGAGCACGGAAGAGATAAGAACTGTGGACCATCACCCACTCCCTTCCCACTCCAACCCCCACTGGGGAAGGGACCTCCAAAGCCAATTAGTTTTTATAAAGAAAGTAAATTTCCCACACACACACAAAGAATGGAGGAGGGGACGGAGGGGAGAGAGGAGGTGGCGGCGGCAGCACCACCCAAATACAGAAAAAGAAGTGTCTACAACACACAGCCAGCACACAACACAGCACAGCTTCCAGGCTCTGCTTACTAGGCCTCGTTTCATAACCAGTACATACTTCGATGTCTTTTCTAGAGTAATTCCCCTGAGAAAATTTCCAGATCAAATCAGGGATAGACATGACTTCCCTTTATGGCAGGAACAGTATTAAAAAACAAACATGCAAGCCAGGCAGTGGTGGCGCACGCCTTTAGTCCCAGCACTTGGGAGGCAGAGGCAGGCGGATTTCTGAGGCCAGCTTGGTCTACAGAGTGAGTTCCAGGAC
>NW_022196909.1:45393810-45398679 GCF_008632895.1 Mastomys coucha
AAAAAAAAAAAAAAAAAAAAAAGCATAAGAAATGAATCAATAACAACAACAAACAAAATCTCTCAAAGACCCTGAGCCGGTGGCCCTGGCTCTCAAAGTGTGGCTCCCTGAGCACATGCGCCCCACGAGCCCCACGAGGGAGGCTTGTCCTTTGGAAGACTGCTATTAGCAAGCTGTTTAGACAGTCAACTCTGAAGCTTGGGAATCAACCAGGGACGAATACCTGCCTCCTACTAAGGTCCACAGAGCCTTCCGGAGTGCAGGCCTACCTGGCAGACTCAAGCTCCAGTGTAAGGAGCTTGCTTGAAAGGTATATGATGGCTTCTGCTCTTGAACTCGTGTCCCACTGCCTCACGTTCTTCAGATGCCTAGAATCTCACAAGCTGCATCTTCACCCCAATCCCTCCATCAGAGGCTGCTCCTGCTGCTAAGCAACAGGAGAAGGGGACCTGAGCCGGTTCTTTTCAGCCAGAAGGCAGCTGAATTACTCAAACCACAAAACACTACTGAGTAATCAGCTTCAAGACTTCTGTCAAAGTGGTTTTTTTTGTTTGTTTTGTTTTATTTTGTTTTTGAGACAGGGTTTCTATGTAGCCCTGGCTATACGGGAATCTTCTCTGTAGACCCCCTCTGTAGGGTGGCACTGAACTCTGAGATCCACCTGCCTCTGCTTCCCAAGGGCCAGGATTTTTTTACTTAAATTTCTCTCCTACAGAAAACATGGTGATGAACCTTACTTGTCAGAAATATACCATAGTTATAAAAGTTCTATACAAACTAAAACTTTAAAGTTGTCAAATCTCCTGACATTCTCCCTCATCTACAATAACCTTCAAGTACTCTTCAGTAATGCACACTTAAAACAGACTAACACCTCATTTTTGGGGGTGGGGGGTTCAAGACAGGGTTTCTCTGTATAGCCCTGGCTGTCCTGGAACTCACTCTATAGACCAGGCTGGCCTCGGACTCAGAAATCTGCCTGCCTCTGCCTCCCAAGTGCTGGGATTAAAGGCATGCACCACCACTGCCCGGCTCACCTCATTCTTTTAACAAGTCTCTTAAGCTCTCCAGTTCTGTGTCTAGCTTAAGTTATGACAACTCAAGCACTTCTACTTCTGAATTTCCTAGTGAAACATACATACATGCTAGCGTGCACATGTGCACAAACACACAAACACACACACACACACACACACTAGCAAAGAGTGATTTGTAAGGCTACAGAGACAAAGGGAATACGCTATGTAAGGAGAATAACCAGTTTCTCCATTCAGTCTGCAGCTCCAGGAATCTAATGACTCTTCATTTATTCAAAAATGAAAACGATAATAAAACTCCCTGTGTTGACAGCAGGTGACTTTTAACTTCGCCCCGCCTGACAAGCACCCACAGGCTCTACTTGGCCTCAATCTGTCCATGTTGGAAGTGCCAATTAGTAGCTCCACAAAGGCAAATCCCAGTGTAAGCCATCGAAAAAAGTGCTTTCAAAACACCAAGCACCAGGAACTAGTCAAGCTCACCAGGCAGGCAAAAGCTTGACGTCCAACCGGGGCTGTGGCTGTCAAAGCCAACTGACAAGCAAGGAAAGGATCAAATTCTCAAACCAGGTCTGATGCCTCCTCATACACAGGTGCCTCCACTCCTAACCTGATGCCTCTTCTCACACATAGGTGCCTCCACTCCTAACCTGATGCCTCTTCTCACACATAGGTGCCTCCACTCCTAACCTGATGCCTCTTCTCAGACACAGGTGCCTCCACTCCTAACCTCAACCACTAGCGCTGAGGCTGCAGAGAAAGGACGAACACAGGAAGATTAGAGTTCTGTGTAATTCTCATGGAAACGTTTCCTTTTTTCAACAGGTAAAGAAATTCCTTTATTAATTCTCTTAGTTCCTGATTCACCTGCCAGACTTGCCCTGACAGAGAATCAGCTGAGATGTTTCTAGGGAATTGCTTCCTGAGGACAGGCTGGCTTCTCTCCTACATATATAAGTATGAACTATGTTCCATATGCAGAAAAATGAGAAAAAAAAGCACTCCTACCACCTCACCTCCCACACTGATTATGCTGCTTTTAACTGACTGATGAGATCCTGTTAGCATATTAATTTAAACAAATAGTTTTACACGTTAAATTTTAACTTTCAAAGTAAGAGTATATTAATATGCTAACAGGATCTCAGGAACTATATCTACAGGAACTTTTCACAAACACGCTATTGTTTATGGATAATATACATCAAAATGCTGCAAACTAAATCTCGGCTAACATATCATGAAAAACAAGAGTAGCCGGGCAGTGGTGGTGCACGCCTTTAATCCCAGCACTTGGGAGGCAGAGGCAGGTGGATTTCTGAATTCAAGGCCAGCCTGGTCTACAGAGTGAGTTCCAGGACAGCCAGGGCTACACAGAGAAACCCTGTCTTGAAAGACCAAAAAAAGAAAAAGAAAAACAAAAGTGAGAATGAGTGGCCAGCCCTGAAATCATGATATCCACACAAGTCACAATAAGGGGCTGGGCAGGTGGTATTTAATTTACTTAGAGGAGGAGGGGGGGAAGGAAGGGAAGGGGGAAATTATTTAATTTTATTTTAACTTCTAAAGATTAAAAAACATTACTTTAAGCAGGGCGGTGGTGGCTCAGGCCTTTAATCCCAGCACTTGGGAGGCAGAGGCAGGTGGATTTCTGAGTTCGAGGCCAGCCTGGTCTACAGAGTGAGTTCCAGGACAGCTGCACAGAGAAACTCTGTCTCGGAAAAAAAAAAAAAAATTACTTTAAAAAGGACTTATTACCCAAGAACAACACAGCACACATTCCAGCTGGTGCACTCCGTGTGGCAGGTGGCATGAAGGTCCATCAGATGTGTGACCACTCACAGTGTGCTGAGACCACTCTTAGCTCCTTTCTGCAGCTTCTTGTAAATAATCCAATACCAACCATTTCCATGATGACGAGATACTAGTTTCATCTCAGTGAGGGGTCTGCTGTGACTGCAATACTCTTCATGGCTTTACATATGAACATCATGGCTCATATGTAAAGATTCTCTCCATCAAGGCCATGATGACATGGTTGTGGCAGCATGCACAAGACCTGTGCAAGCTCAACCCAGACCAAACCCCAGCCAGGAGAGGTGGTCACAAAATCCTACACCTAGCTAAAGACGGTTTAGTAACTGATGGCTGGCCACATGGGTGGCCACATTCAAGAGTTACAAAGGCAGCGTTAACTGAACACAAAGCTATGTAGAGATGCAAAGGGTATGGATCCGGGAGGAGTCGAAAGAAGGGGGAGATTATGATCAAAATACAGTGTTGGAAATCTCAAAGAAAAAGACTGTAAACGGAAAAACATAAAAATGGCATTCATTCTTGCAGGCAGGCTCAGGCTCTTCTCCCCACCCTCCTAAGCAGGTGGCTCACAGCACCACACTCAGTTCTCTCATCTGCAAAACCGGGGTCACTGACCAGCTTGTACACACTTAGGAAGACGAAAGACAGACAGCAATATACTTGAAATGATAAAAACTCTAAATGAGTTTAATGTGCAATTGTGCTTCTATAATACTACTAATGGTTTCTCAAAACTAACCATTAGAAAAATAAGAAAAAATTACATAAGCAAGTTATTACAATAGAGGAATTAAGACCACTTAAGAAAGCTTGATGGCACAAATGTTTAGATAACAATGGCCAACACTGACCCTTAAGAATTACTATGCAGCCTTTAGTCCCAGTACTCAGGAGGCAGAGGCGGGCTGATCTCAGTGAGTTTAAGGCCAGCCTGGTTTGTAGAGCTAGTTCCATGACAGCTAGAGCTACACAAAGAAACAGTCTCAAAAAAATAAAAATAAAAATAAAAAATAAGTAAATAAAAACTTCCCCTACAAATCTTTTTGCTTCACCCATATTCAAGCACCCAAAGTAACAGGAAGACAGAAATTACTGGTGCGATGGCTCAGGGCACCCTGTAGGAATACTACACCAAACCCTTTTACAAATCAAGGTTTCTAACACTATTAAGCAAAGGCCTATCTAGACCCTGACTTAAGTAGGCATCAGTAAGTTATCTAGTAGACTTCGTATTCCCAGGAAGATCACTTCACACCTGAAGGCTTGCATCAAGACCTTGTTCTACTTTTGAACATAAGTTTCTCCCTGATCCCTGTGGCTACTAGACAGACACGTGACTTTAAAGTTATCCATTCAAGTGAAAAATAGCATCAGCTGATGAAATGACACCTTCGAACATGGAAGTAACACTAAGAGCACTTCAAAATCTCCCTCCCCACCCATGGAAGGGCTGACTGGGACAGAGAGGTAATGTCAAAGAAAACGTAAACTTACATCCTGGAACTTTTTACACATTGTCAACAGAAAAAAAAAACAAGTGAAGGCAGGGGGAACCCAAATAGAAATCAAGGCCTTCGTTCATTCACTGTTTACTGCTTGCTTAGGTACAAACTGCTCCGTGCTGTTAGAAACTAATGCTATGACAAAATTTCACTTTACAATAAGTAACAGGAAACTAGAAGGAAACATGTAGCACATGTTAAATCCCTCAGCTTTCATGGAGCACATGTTAAATCCCCCAGCTAACTTTCACAGAGCACATGCTAACCCTCAGCTAACTTTCACGGAGCACATGCTAACCCTCAGCTAACTTTCACGGAGCACATGCTAACCCTCAGCTAACTTTCATGGAGCACATGCTAACCCTCAGCTAACTTTCATGGAGCACATGCTAACCCTCAGCTAACTTCCTTGGAGCACATGCTAACCCTTAGCTAACTTTCACAGAGCACATGCTAACCCTCAGCTAACTTCCTTGGAGCACATGCTAACCCTCAGCTAACTTTCATGGAGC
>NW_022196909.1:45398848-45404361 GCF_008632895.1 Mastomys coucha
TTCATGGAGCACATGCTAACCCTCAGCTAACTTCCTTGGAGCACATGCTAACCCTCAGCTAACTTTCACAGAGCACATGCTAACCCTCAGCTAACTTTCACAGAGCACATGCTAACCCTTAGCTAACTTTCATGGGGCACATGCTAACCCTCAGCTAACTTTCATGGGGCACATGCTAACCCTTAGCTAACTTTCATGGGGCACATGCTAACCCTCAGCTAACTTTCATGGGGCACATGCTAACCCTCAGCTAACTTTCATGGGGCACATGCTAACCCTCAGCTAACTTCCTTGGAGCACATGCTAACCCTCAGCTAATTTTCACTGGGTAACAGAGGCTCTTCCTTCATGGCCCCATGGGCGATTTCAACAACACAGGGAAAAAGCACATACATGTTTAAGCACGTAAGTTTCGGATCCTGTAACCCCAGGACAGAGGCTAAGGCTGGAAATGCCCTCCCGGCATTCTGCTTCCATTCTTACACCTCCAATTCAGCCTACACACTGCTACCAGAATAAATTGTTGAAACACAAGTATCTTTCACCGATACTTAAAACTGTTAGACAGTTCCCAAAGCGCTTCCCAATCCCATTCCGCTGGGCTGGCTTGAGGCCCTCGTCTCTCAGGCTCCATCCATCCTCCACACTCTGCAGCTGACAAAGGACCAGCTAAGCCCTGCTCGCATCTAGCTCAAGAACATCTCCCTCCTGGGAAGCCCTCCTGGCTGCCCCCAGCTCTTGTAAGAGCGGGCTATAGCCAGTGTTCTCGCAATCCCTTGCATCATCTCCCACAACTTTCCCCCAACACTGTCTGTGTACTGATCTGCCTTCCATCCTAGACCATGTGTGAACTCAGAACCAGGCATCTGCCTCAGTGACTTCAAGATACAAAAGCAGTACTTAACAAATGATGGCTAAATAGGGCCTGGCTCCAGACAACAGCCAGAGGGGCCTATACTGGTCAGAAACCTCATCAACTAACTACGTGGTCTGAAAACCACTGTCAACACAAGTTATCCAATGAGATCCCAACAATTCCGCATTTATTAATCTATCACCAATACTCATCCATTCATGGTTGCCCTCAGTAAACCTAACTACCACAGCCAGGCAGTGTGGCAGGGCTTGACAGATGTGAGCTCACTAAACCTCAGATACTCTTCTGCAAAGATAAATTGGCCAAGTAGTAAACCCATCTTTGGATCACGAAACCCACGAGTAAACACCAGTCAAAGCAGGATTTTCCAGAGATGAGAGATGAACACACCTCAAAGGCCACACCAGTAAGTGGGAAGGCGCCTCAGCTCAGCTCAGCTCTACAAAGAGCCTAGGTCTCTAACCATTCAAACACCAATCCCACTGAAGGACGCTGCCACTTCCACTAAACTTCATCATGAATCTGCACCTCATCTCCACACTCCGTGATTCAAGAAGAGACTGGCTGGTTTGGGGTTTTTTTTGTTTTGTTTTGTTTTCATCTCAAATACAACCTGCTCCCATTTGTTTGTGTAGCTAGTGCATTCCCGACTAGGAAACATGGCCGCAAAGCATCCTCCCAGCACTTCCCTCCACGGGCCCCACCCTCTGCCCTACAGAACTCCAGCCTCCTTGACCACCTTCACCTCAAAACTTGTACAAACCTGCTCAGTGACTTCTCTGTACCACAAGTTTATATTAAAAAAAAAAATCCATTCTTCCTGTCCCTAACTCCAACCAAAAACACACACAATTGAAAATTTGTATTTATAAAACTAGGTCAATTTAGGAAGCATTCTACAATGAGATAAATATAAGCGATTCTAGATCTAGATATCAAGGCTAAGAAAAGCAGTCTGGGGCTGTGAGATGGCTTAGTGGGTAAGAGCACTGACTGCTCTTCCAAAGGTCCTGGGTTCAAATCCCAGCAACCACATGGTGGCTCACAACCACCCGTAATGAGATCTGATGCCCTCTTCTGCAGCATCTGAAGACACCTACAGTGTATTTATGTATAATAATAAATTTTAAAAATTTAGTCTGAAATACACACACACCCAGAACTTGACAACTGAAGCAAAAGAAACTGGAGTTGGCCGGGCAGCTGTGGCGCACGCCTTTAGTCTCAGCGCTTGGGAGGCAGAGGCAGGCAGATTTCTGAGTTCAAGGCCAGCCTGGTCTACAGTGTGAGTTCCAGGACAGCCAGGGCTACACAGAGAAACCCTGTCTCGGAAAAAAAAAAAAAAAAGACAGAAAGAAACTAGAGTTCAAGGCCAGCCTGGGAAAGATGATGAGTTTGAGGATACTATGCACTATGAGACCTTGTCTAAAAAACTAAGAATAAGAGCTGAGACATAGCTCAATAGTTAAGGACATTGACTGCTCCTCCAGAGGACCCAGGTTCAACACCTAGCACCCATATGGCATCCAACAATGGCCTGTGTCGCCAGTTCCAGGGGAAATGCTGCCCTCCTCTGGCCTCCATGAGCAATGCACACACGATACACAGACACACTTAGAAGCAAAATCCCCATATACATAAAGTTTTGAAACATTTTCCATATTTGTGCTCCCCAGGAGAACAGCCTGGGTGAAGAACCAGAGGCTGAGCCTCCACGGCACAGGCCCTCCATGCACACACCATATGCAGTCACGAGCACATACATGCAGTTTGAAAAATAAGGGACTGGGGTAAAAAGCACATTTTTCTTCCAGAGAATCATTGGTTCCCATGGCTCACCACCATCCAGTCCAGGGGATCCAACACCTTCTGATACACTTAAAAATGTGCAAAATACTCATATGGATAAAAAAAATACCTAATAAGATAAAATAAAAAACATTTTTTAAACTTAAATGCTGAATGACCTTTTTTTAGAGGGCAGTGTTGAGAAAATGAACGAGAAGAGTAAATGAGGAGATGGATCATAGAAAAGCGGACAGTGTGTGTTAACTAGTACACCTGTCTGAAAGCAGCAGACACAAGAACCACATCTGGGTTATCCTGTTTTGTTTTTCATTATCTCCCACATGACAATCATGTTAAAGCAGCAAGTGCCACATTATTCTGAATGTCCCAAATACAACAGGAAAATAGGGTAGGAGGTAAGTGCACTTAAGAGGAAGCGCTCTGGCCAGTCGTCGGTCATGCTGCAGCCTCAGCTGGTTTTGTATTTAGAAGAATGTTTAAGGAGGTTTTATGATCAAGGGATAATTAGTGACATCATGACATCAACATGCTGATTACCCCATGACTCATACAATGTCCACATGAGTGTGAAAGCCCAGGTTAAGACGAAAGAGGCAGGAGTCTAGCTCACCCACCCACGCACGCAAACGGCTGCTGGCAGATGAGACCAGAACACCAGTGATAGAGACCATGAAATGACACTATATGTGAATTGACAAAGACTGGGCACCAGGGCAAGAGAACACAAACACACATCCTATTTTCTATTTAAACTAACAGTATCTTTGATTTGTAAAAATAAAAATCAGTTTTCAATCAAGTTTCAACTAGTAACCACTTCAAAAACAGATTCTGGGCTGTACCTGGTAGCACACACAGCTCTAAAGCCAACACTAAAGAGGCGAAGGCAGACAGGCCTCTGCGAGTTTGAGACTAGACAGAGCTATGTGGTAAGACCCTGTCTCAAAAAATAAGTAGGGACTGGAGAGATGGCTCAGTGGTTAAGAGCACTGACTGCTTGCTCTTCCAGAGTTCCTGAGTTCAATTCCCAGCAACCACATGGTGGCTCACAACCATCTGTAATGGGATCTGATGTCCTCTTCTGATGTGTCTGAAGACAGCTACAGTGTACTCATACACATAAATCTTTAAAAAAAAATAAGTTAAAAAAAAGAACAGGGCTGGCAAGATGGCTCAGCGGGTAAGAGCACTGGCTGCTCTGCCGAAGGTCCTGAGTTCGGATCCCAGCAACCACATGGTGGCTCACAACCACCTGTAATGAGATCTGATGCCCTCTTCTGGTGTGTCTGAAGACAGCTACAGTGTATTACACCAGAGTGAGTGGGGCCCAGGGCCCCTCCCGCCCCCAGCGGGCGAGCCATCTTGAGTTCGAGAGCCATCTTGAATTCAATTCCCAGCAGCCACATGATGGCTCACGGCCATCTGTACAGCTACAGTGTACTCATACACATAAGATAAATAAATCTTTAAAAAAAGAACAGATCTTTCTGAGATTACTTCAACCTGAGTACTTGCCTCACTTCACTTCAAACACGTCCTACTACATCTACTTCATACACAAAAGACTTCAACAGAGCTCATCACAAAAAAGGAGACACAAATTCTACTTCCTTCTAAAGTGCGCTATGGAGAACCTGCAAAAAAAGGCTGCTCCTCACACACACAAGACCGGGAGGACCAGGGCTCAGGGAGGAGCAGGGCTCAAGGTGAGGGGGAGAGCTAAGGACCGACCAGGGAAGGACCAAGAACCACCCAGACACCAGACACCAGGAACAATGAGGCCTGGCCGAGCTCCAGCTCCCAACTCAGCCCTTAGCCACAGGGCACCACATGAAACCTCCAACAGCCAGAGGACGCCAAGACGTCACCTCTTAGGAGGCAGCACAGCCGAGCCAGCACTGACTCTGTAGGCACTCTTCTTATCTCCTGCTCTCTATCATTTAATCTCCACTCTCGTGGGTCCCAAGATGGCTCTGCTCCTATTTCTAGACTGCTCGGGTTTTAGGACTCTTGTATGTACCTCCACCAATTTGTTCTCTTCAGCCACGCCTCCTATGCCCCTCTCATTCCTCCATCTTTTCTGCTTGTTCTCATTATTCTCTTTGCTTCTTAACTATAAATTCCAGACCTCTAACCAATCTCTAAATTATGTAGACTCTAACAGTAGCCCATCTTTTCTTCCTAACTCCTCCATCTTTATTTTTCTCTGTTCAGTTATTTAATACTTAACCCTTACTCTACTCACCTTACCTCCCTCCCATTCCTAATCTTATTAACTAAAATCCATGGTTGGCTATCCTCCAACAGTTACTGAAGTCAAATGAGCCACTGTCATTAATTGGACAGTAGACATCTACATAGTGTTAGTATCAAGTAGTCATGGGATAATGTGGAGCTTTATCAGGCACCTGTAGCTCCTACACTGGGGAATGATCTTATGAAGATGTGTACTCAACTCTACTGCATCCTAATTCTGCAGGAACACTTCGAAACAAAAGAACATTGATACTAAATAACAATAATAGTTAATCAGTAAAGAAATAACAACAGATGTGTAAATCACGTCACAGGAACATAATAAACACAAAACCCCAAAACAACACAACTCCTTAAAACTAATCTCACTGTAATGGCATCTAGTCAGAGTGAATGAAATCTCACACAGAGAATTCCAAAGAATGATTGTAAGTATGCTCCAGGAAAATAAATTCTACACTGAGAACATGAACAACTAAATAAAATAAGAAAGAAGATGTACCAGCCTGGTCTACAGAGTGAGTTCCAGGGCATCCAGGCTACACAGAGAAACCCTGTCTCGAAAAAAGCC
>NW_022196909.1:45404743-45408012 GCF_008632895.1 Mastomys coucha
AAAAAAAAAAAAACCTAAAAAGCTGGAAATTAAAAAAAAAAAGTTCTGGGCTAAGTCTCGCCAACAGAATAGCTCAAGAAGAACAAAGAATTCCTGAGCTTAAAGAAAAGGTAGAGAAACTGGATAAAACAAGGGCAAAGATAAAATAATGAGGCAGCACGAGGAATTCCAAGCTACATGACACTCGAGAGAGGCCAAACCTAAGGCCAACAGGCACACAAGGAGAACACAGCTCTAAAAGCAGTGAAAACCAGTTAGGACACTCTCTTCCAGAGAACACCTACCTGACAGCTCACTGTAACTCTGGCTCCAAAACACGAAATATAAGACAAAAGAAGTATACTGAAAGTATCAGCAGCCGGGCGGTGGTGGTGTATACCTTTAATCCCAGCACTGGGGAGGCAGAGGCAGGCGGATTTCTGAGCTCGAGGCCAGCCTGGTCTACAGAGTGAGTCCCAGGACAGGCAGGGCTACACAGAGAAACCCTGTCTGAAAAAAAAAAAAAAGAAGAAAAAGAAAAAGAAAACATCAAGAGAGAAACACCAAGTCACAAATAAGTTGGTAGCATCCACAATAACGGTTTATTCAACTGAAACCTGAAAGTAAGGAGGACATGGGCAGATAGTTCAAGTTCTGAAAGACAACAAATATCCTGGCTGTATATCCAGCAACACTATCTGTAGTAACTGAAATAAAAATAAAAACTTCCCATAATTACTATGCCAGTTCTTTAAAACAAAAACAAAAAAACAAAACGTGAAGAAACCTCTCAGAAAGAGAAAAACCCCATCGAGTGGGGAAGAGGGCACACTAGAATTAACAGATACAGAGGGCAGACACCCAAACAGTACAACGCCAGCACAATGGACGGCAGTCAGTACACAGCTCTCAGCAGTAACTCTGAACATTGCCAACTGTGCTGGTACACACCCTTAGTCCCAACAACTGGGCCAGGGCAGGGGACTGGCTCTCGATGAGCTCAAGGCCAGCATGGTCCTCAGCAGCAGCTTTCACCCTTACTGACAGTCCTGGGACCCTCTGATACAGTTCCTCATGTTGCTACTTTGTCACTGTAACTTTGCTACTGTTGTAAATGACAATATAAATACATCTGTCTTCTGTTTTAGGCATCCCCTGGGAAAGGGATGCTCCACTCACTGTCTACATCTTAAGTACCAGGCCAAACAGGACTTACAGAGGACCCTGCCAAGAAAATGCAAACAAAAATAAAAGGAATGAGGGACTCTTAACTGTCCCAATTTCTTTCCCAATCAAAACACAAAGACCGGGCTGGTGAGATGGCTCAGCGGGGAAGAGCACCGACTGCTCTTCGGAAGGTCATGAGTTCAAATCCCAGCAACCACATGGTGGCTCACAACCACCCATAATGAGATCTGACGCCCTCGTCTGGTGCGTCTGAAGACCGCTACAGTGTACTTACATATAATAAATAAATCTTTAAAAAAAAAAAAAAAAAACACAAAGACCAGTTCAGTTGACTATATCAAAAAGCAGAAAGCAGGAAGGGATGGTTCAATAGTTAAGAGCACTAGCGGCTCTTCCAAAGGACCTGGGTTTGATCTCCAGCACTCAAAAGACAGCTCACAGCCATCTGTAATTCAATCCCTCCAGGAACACTGCATGCATAGGGTATGCAGATAAGCATGCAGGGAAGACACTCATGTACAGAAAATAAGAATACTATTTTTTAAGAGCAGATACCATCTATACGCTACCTCCAAGAAACTCAACTCATCACAAGGCAGACACTCCCTGAGGGTAAAAGGATGAAGAAAGGAGACTCCACCAGACCTGGGACGCGCGCAGGTGCCAGCCACCACCTTAATATCTGACATGTTGTCAAACAGCCATCTATAGTCTGTGTACACGCAATGGCTTCAGAAGCTTCCCTCTGCAGTGGACAGCAGTCAACACAAAGACTCATAACTAAAGCACTAAGAACGACTGTTAGCACTCAGTCTTAAGTGGGACAGCTGCACCCACCCACACTCAGCTCAGGAACTCACTGCAGCTATGCAGCATATGCACGAGACCCACACAAGACCAACCAACAAGACAGTCAACATTCCAGTAGGCAGCAGTGACCGAAATCAGTGGATTACCCTCCCCACCAAAAAAAGGATACTATGGTGGGGAGACGGCCTGGAAGAAGTGAAGGGTGTCCTGAAGGAGTGGAAAGGGAGAACTGGATATATGAGAAAAATATACTGTACATGTGTATGAAACTGTCAAAGAATAAATATTAGATATTCTTCTAAGTGTGTGTAAGACACGCATGTCATGACACACATGTGGAAGTCAGAAGACAACCTGTGCGAGTTGGTTCTCTCCTTCCATCAGACGGGTCTCAGGATGCCTTTACACACTAAGTCATTTCGTCAACCTAAGCTTCTCACTTTATAATCCTCAAGATAATCAAGTTTACCTAGGTAAGCCTCAAATTATTCTATAAATTATTCTATCAATAGCAAACCTAACTTTTATGGCCACTACCCTACAATGTTTATCTACTGAATAAATAATACCTCTCGGAGTTCCCATAATATTTCACTGTGACGATTATCTCCAATTATGAAAACAAAATGTCAATAGCAGGAACAAGATTTTTATACTAAGAGTAAAATGAGGGGAGAAAATACTCTGATCTTCCATCCTCACTAGCCTACTGTCCCCAAATATACACAGTGTATTCTCTCTCTCTCTCTCTCTCTCTCTCTCTCTCTCTCTCTCTCTCTCTCTCTCTCTCTCTCTGTGTGTGTGTGTGTGTGTGTGTTTGAAAAGTTCTGGCTGGCCTTTAACTCACTATGAAGGCCAGGCTAGCCTTGAATTCACAGAAATCTATCTACCTATCTTGACTCCCAAGTGCTGGGTTTAAAGGCATGTGCTAGTACATCCAAACTGTTCAACAGCTTCCCAAAATATTTACGAAAAAAATTGTGCCTCAGTAAATTTAAATGCATGAACAATTCTAAATATATTAAATTACAACTACTTGTATTTAGACAGTGGGAAAGCACTTTCAAGCTAAGCATAGTGGCGAGGACCTGGAATCACAGCACAAAGGGATGAAAGCCATCTAGAACAGCCTGAGCTACAGTGAGTTCAAAGCTAGCCTGAGCTAGAGAATAAAACCCTGTCTCCAAAGAAGAGGAGGAGATGCCATCTTTAATCCCAGCACTAGGGAGGCAGAGGCAGGCGGATTTCTGAGTTTGAGGCCTGCCTGGTCTACAGAGTGAGTTCCAGGACAG
>NW_022196909.1:45408055-45410555 GCF_008632895.1 Mastomys coucha
AAAAAAAAAAAAAAAAAAAAAAAAAAAGAAAGAAAAAAAGAAAAAGAAAAGGAGGAGAAAGAAAAAGAGAGAAGTGTATTCATATTAAAGAAACGTGCTGACAATTTTATTTCAAATAGAGCAATTATCAGTAAGCGCTTTTTTTTTTTTTGCCTGGTTTCAGAATGTCTAAAATAAAGCAAGACAATGCTCGTATTTCACTGAAACTCTTGAGTCCAAATCACAGGGACAGACTGTTTTAGTCCTAGAAGGTACAGTCTCGACCACATAAGGAACTTCCAAGTTCTATAAACAGAGCAGTCTTCAACAATCTCCAAGGCAGCAGGTTTCCCAGTAAGGAGATGGTCTCTATAAAGTACTCCAATCACCATCCCAGTGACACAATATAAACCCCAGAGACAGAGCTGGAAAGTGCATTTGAACTGTATGCCCTTCTTGGCATTCTCCTTTCTATTGTGCACCCACAAGAAAGAGCTCAAAGCTCTCCCATTTGCCGAGCCCTTGTGACTGCTGTCCCGAGACAAAGCTCAGCAGCCAATACTAAAGCCTGAGTCACTGGAGAAAGCAGCAGTTCGGAAGGAACTCCCTTTACTCTCCCGGTGCCAGAAGAATTCTGTCAGAGGCTCCTCTGCAAATGCCTGGGTGTGGGCCCCAGCTAGCTCATGCTAAAGACCTGCAGCATCCAGAGTGCTGGGCCCCACACCATTTCTTGGGAGCCTCCTTTTTGTTTTTATGAAGGGGAAAGACGAGGAATATCTTCCATTCCTTGATGACTTTCAGTCCATCCACATCTGTGTCCTTCCAGCCATGACCTGTTCATGCCACTGCCGGGGCAAGCCCCGGTTACTACTTCTGACAGGTGTTCCATATCTCCAAATCTGCCAGCACTCCATAAACACATCCACCCAAACACACAATCACACCCACACACCTAGCCACTCTCAAGATCAACCAATAACCTTCCATATCAAAGGTCAGTCCATCCCTCCAAGCTTGGCGTTCTTTATTAACTTCCGATGCACTCAAGGAAGAAGGTCCAAAGGCCTGAGCACTGCCCACGCAGCCAATCTCCACTTTTCTCACCTCCTCCCCAGCTGACTCCTCTCCACAATCCACCCATGGCCACCCTGTTGCTCACCCTCTCCCTCACTTCCTGGGCTCCATCCACACCATTCCCTCTGCCTCAAACACTCCTCCTGCTCGTCCTCTCTCTCTCTCTCTCTCTCTCTCTCTCTCTCTCTCTCTTTTTTAGTTTTTCGAGACAGAATTTCTCTGTAGCCCTGGCTCTCCTAGAACTCACTCTGTAGACCAGGCTGGCCTCGAACTCAGAAATCCGCCTGCCTCTGCCTCCCAAGTGCGCCACCACGCCCGGCTCCTCCTGCTCCTTGCTGAAGGGTCACTCTCTCCAGGACACCCTCATCCACCTCCACCTTCCTAGGACAGCTGCTTCTCATAGCACAGGGACAATCTACTCAACTCTCTCAATCTGCTTCTCTGCAACTCATAAAGCAGAGGATGTGCCAAGACTCTCACCCACCACTGCTCACAGAGGCACTCAAGCATCTGTGTCGAATGTATTCCAAGTTTCCCTGATAAACAGTGTAATTATGGCCCATGCAACAGAAGAAAATGATTAAAATCAGCTATGACATAACAAAGACAGTAATTTGGTTACTCTTTGGCATGAAATACCAACTAAACATGTGTCTACAATCACCCTTAGGAAAGGTCTGAGAAGGGTGTGTTAAGACCTGCTACCAGGCAATAAGTAGCTTGCTGCTCACAGCTGAAGCTCACATGGGGGACAGGCTCAAAGTAGCAATGAAGGAACCCTGGGTGCAGTAGGTCAAGACTTCTGCCGTCTGCTCCCACCAAAGTCCTGACTCAAAATCCGCTGGCTAAAGGCAAGGAGTATTCCATGCACGTCTCCAGCTTCTAAGCCTTGGGCAAAGGACGGATCCTTTTCACTCTATTCACTAATGGTTCCAAGGACATCAAAGCAGGTGGCCAGGAAGCAGAGCTCTCTACACTCTGCGCCATCACTGAGGTTGTCACTGGGAGCTACTTTCTACAGGCCACATGTCCCACAGGAAGTTACAGTCTGGGGCTTGTGACACCACATTTTTCCAAAGTGATGTCATAAATGTGATGGCACCAGGCACTCGGGAGCACTCTCGCCCACCACACCCTGTACTCCCTTACAAGGAGGAGCAAGTTAACCATCGTCTGCGCGCCTCAATTCCCCCTCCAGTAATAGCTAACCCTGCACGAACCCCAGGAGAGCTGGACTGTCCATTCAAACACTTGAGCACTTCACAGACAACCCAGTAACTCTAGCAACTTTAGCGGTGAAGTCTTTGGATCTGGTTAATTTTGATGTGTGATTTTTTTTTCTTTTCAACATTTTTCATAATAAAAGTTCAAAATAGACTTTTAAGGTGTTTTAAATCAAATTAAAATGAAAAGACTACAGCTAAAATACTGTTACATCTTCAGAATT
>NW_022196909.1:45412124-45413277 GCF_008632895.1 Mastomys coucha
GCCCGCTCCCCCCACCACCCCAAGGCCCAGCTTCCCGGGGCTCCGTCCTCCCTCGGGTCCCCACCTCCACCCCGAGGCCCGCGCCCGCGCCCCTGCCCCCACACTTACCCCCAGAAGCCGCAGGGACAGCGAGGCGGCAGGCTGGGCGCTTTGCTGCGCTCGCTCCCGGCGTCTCCCATGGTGCTCGGCGGCGGCGGCGACGGCGGCGGCGGCGGAGCTCGGCGGCTGGGCCTGGGCCCCCCTCGGAGGCAGCGGCGGCGGCGGCAGCGGCGGCGGGGGGAGGGGGAGGGAGCGGGCGCGCAGGCGGGCGCGAGTCCGGGGCTCCGAGCCGGGATTCCAGGCGGGTCAGCTGGAGGCGGGCGGCACCACTCGGCCCGAGGACGGAGGGGGAGGCGCGCCGCGGCGAGCAGAGGGACGGGCGCTGCGGAGGAGGAGGGGCTGGGCCGTGCGAGCCGGGGGAGACCCCGCGGCCTTGGCGGCTGTCTCCGCCGCGCCCCGGCCACAGCGCTGTCCCGTGCGGCGGCGCTGGCGGCTTCGGGACTGGGTCGGGAAGGAACCCGGAGCCCCCGCCGGCTGTGGGAGTCGCGGCGGCCGGCTGTGACGCCCCCGGGGGCTCCGCTCTCGCTCGCTCGCTCCGTAATCCCCTCCCCCTTCCCCCGCCGCCCGGGAGACGGCGCTGACCGGACAATGGCCGCTCCGCCCCCTCCCCTCCCCGAGGCGGACACCCCTCCCGAGGCGGCGCGATGGTCTCGCCCGGGGGTGGGGGGAGCCGCCGCCGCGGATCAGCTGCGATCGGGGCGAGCCACTTTGGGCAGCGCCTCGGAGACTGGGCGGGTGCGAGCCGCCTCGCAGACCTCCATCTTCCCAGAACTTTGGATGAGAGCTAGCTGGCGCCCCTGGCTGAGGGAGGGGAGCGGGTTTCGGGGTCCCGTGGGCGAGCGTTGACTCCCTCCTTTTCCCCCCTCCCCGAGTCAAACGAGTGGTACGCCCCAAGCGGGCCAGGGGACCGGATTAGTTGTTTGCGGTGAGTTGGGTCGGTCCCGGAGCGGCGGCGCATGCGCCGGGAGACCTCGTAGGCGAGCCCGAGGTGGGGGTCGGGAGGGGGGGGAATGGGGTAGCATTTCCAACCCCGGAAGTTGTCTCGGTGTCCCGT
>NW_022196909.1:45413288-45413543 GCF_008632895.1 Mastomys coucha
CCCCGGAAGTTGTCTCGGTGTCCCGTGTCCACGGCTGGCCCTCTGGGTCTGCAAGGCCCGCTGCTCGCGCTCCTGATCGGGGCTGCGAAGCGTTTCTTCCCCCAAACTGCCAGCCCTCGGAGAATCTCGCTTCCCATTCCCACCCCCCCCACACACACACACACACACATACACATTCCCAACCCACTCTGACAGTTCCACCCGGAAAAGTGGCCTCCCTCCCGGCATAAATGATATTTCTGGAACGTGTAGATT
>NW_022196909.1:45413553-45414531 GCF_008632895.1 Mastomys coucha
CCCGCTGATGTCCTCAGTCTTACAGCCCCAGGTTCCCACTGTCTGGATTTGGAAAACCTTCCTTCTCCCTCCCTGGGGTGAATATGGTTGGAAGAGATTTTTCGACTTGATCCTTGATGGATATTAATAAGTGGTCAAACTTGAGCCACTGAAAGAATCCTTTAATATTCCTTACCACGGTCCTGAATTCTTTCTGTTCTCCAGGCACTAGCGAACACTAATTTAAACACGAAAGAGAAGTGATCTGGCCCTATGCGTTTGGGAGCCAGCTTAAAAGTCCAGAACTTCTGTCTCCAAAACAAAGCAAAACAAGGGGCTGGCGAGATGGCTCAGTGGGTGAGAGCACTGACTGCTCTCCTGAAGGTCCTGAGTTCGGATCCCAGCAATCACATGGTGGCTCACAACCATCCATAATGAGATCTGACGCCCTCTTCTGGTGTGTCTGAAGTCAGTTAGAGTGTACTTATATATAATAATAAATAAATCTTTTAAAGGAAAAAAAAGTCCAGAAGGCTACCATGTACCCTCTCAACTCCAAGGGAATCCAGCCCCAGAGAATATTACTTAGATTAACTTTATTACCAAATAGCACTTTTCCTTTCTATCAGTTTAGGCATTCTCTGGATTTGTTAATGCTGACATCCATTCTCTTGGTCGCTAAACATCTAAAAACCAGGAATTGCATTGAGTTTATAATCCTTGCAATGGTACAACTGAGTGAAGACAATGCTCAGAAAAAAAAATTAAAGACATTTAACACCACAGAGTTTAATTCTGATTTTGTGAATTTTCACATGCCTTCCATAGAACTACTGATGTCAAAAGTGCACAGAAGCTGGGTGAGTGTGATGGTGCATGCCTTTAGGCACAGCCTTCCTGACCTGAGGCAGAGGCTGGCAGATTTTTGTGAACTTGAGGACAGCGTGGTCTATGTCATGAGTTCCAAAATAACCAAGACTCCATAGATGCACAATGACG
>NW_022196909.1:45414953-45422493 GCF_008632895.1 Mastomys coucha
GCCCCGCCCCCTCACATCTCTCCTTATTGGCATCTTGATGATGAAGCCCCGCCCCCTCACATCTCTCCATATTGGCATCTTGATGATTGTCTTTTCTGTGTAGAAGAGAAAACCCAAAGGAAAGTTGGGTGTAAACATACTTGTTTGTCATCCAACAAACCGTTCGCCTGTCTGTCTGCCACTAATTCAGCAAGCGTTTCTTGAGCACCCAAGATGGCCAGCCCCTCTGGAGACAAGAATGATTGATACCGTGCGGCTTGCCAGCAGGTCTAAGCTCCCTGTAGCCAGGAAGTTAGATCACTAGCCTTCCACCTTCCTCCAAGACTCTGCTCACCACTCTCCATCATGACCCCTACAAAGTCAGCCCCTGTTGCTCTTTCCTAAATGCACCTTGCTTGTTCGCCTATCATTTCCCCTGACTTCCCCCCACATCCCCTTTGCCTCAACCGCCCTTCCTCCCTCTGGCTCACATGTTCCTACTGATTCAGCGGCATGTTTTAATGTCCTCCACCCCTGCCACAGGAGAGTTGGGTGGTCCTGCCTGTGCCCATTAGGGGACAATCCAGCAATTGTCTCTATATGTATCTCCGCTTACACAACTGTCTTCGAAAGGACTAAGATTGGAGTGAAGTTAACCCACATTTGCTGAATGGAAAAAGTAATTGACAAAAATTCAGTCCTTGCCTCTGTCTTGGCAAGGAACAAAATCACACACACATCTCCTCATGCAAAATCAACCTCTCTTCCCTCTCCCTCCCCGTCTCTCTTTCTATGTGCATTTGTGTGTGTGTGTGGTGTGTGCCTCTGTGGTGTGTGTAATGCAGTATGTGTGTGGTGTGTAAAGCCCTGTGTGTGTGTGTGTGTGTGTGTGTGTGTGTGTGGTGTGCCTCTGTGGTGTGTGAAGCTATGTGTGTGTGTGTGTGTGTGTGTGAAGCTGTGTGTGTGTGTGTGTGTGTGTGTGTGTGTGAAGCTGGTAAAGGTGCACACCAACAAAACTGATGACCTGTGTTCAGTGCCAGGATCCATGTGGGGAAGGAGAGGAACAACTCCTGGAAGTCTTTCTCTGCCCTCCACATGTAACCACCACACAGGTGCACCCACTCATATACACGTAGACACAAAATAAATGTAGCAAAGAAACAAACCCAAGATACAAAAAATACCCGAGATCTGGCAAAGCAACTGGGCACACACCTCTAACTCCAGCACTCAGGAGGCTGGAACAAGAGGATCGAAAGTTCAAAGCCAGCCTGGGCCACACAGAGAAACACTATCAACAATCTGAAAATACTAGTAGCAATGGGCCAGTCTCACACAAGGATATTAAATATCAAAGGAAGCCGTGAAGCCATGTGGCTAGTCCCTCTCAAATCCCTTCTCTCCGGTCACATGGACTTTCATCTTTTTTTTTTTTTCTTCCTGCAAAACTGCTTCATTCTCTTTGACCTGCTTCTCTGAGAACATATGCCAAGCTTACTGACCCTCATGGCAAGAGCAAGCTAAGACTCACTAATATTAGTGGACTCTATCTATACAGCGTTGGTTCAAGACAGCTTTCAGAAAACAGGGGCAGGCACCTCTCCAAGGTTGGGGCCAGCCTGGCCTACACAGCTAGTTCTAAAACAGCCAAGGCTACACAAGAAAAAAAAAAAAAGGCATGTGTCTATGTGTCTGTGTGTGTTCCAATTTCTAAGGGAAAGAAACTAATCGGTCTAGTTTATATCACATCAGACTTTGGTCTTGTACCCTATATAATGGTACAGTCAGGGTTCTCTGGAGACAAGTGTGACTGCCAAAGGCCCATCCTTGAAGGCTGTGGTTCTCAGGAGGATCAGTTCAGCCAGTCTCGAGGCTCATGCCTTTAATCCCCGCACTCTGGAGGGAGATGCAGGAGAAGCTCTGTGAATTTAAGGCCAGCCTGGTTTGTATAGGGAGGCTCAACCCAACCAGGGCTACACAGTGAGACCCTGTCTACAATTTAAAAAAACAACAAAAAAAACAAAAACAAAACAAAAAAAAACATTGCAGGCCTGGAAAGATGGCTCAGTTAAGAGCACTGGCTGTTCTTCCACGGGCCCCTGGTTCGATTCCTAGCACCCACATGGCAACTCCTGGACTCTCATACCCTCACACTGACAAACTTGTGTAAAACACCAATGCACATAAAAATATTTGTTAAAAGCTGTACAAAAAAAAATGTCACAAAAAGAAAAAGATTAGTTGTCTTCTCGGGAGAGGGTCCAAAAGATGTCCAGAACACAGCCTCAAGGAGCAAACTGGGGTGTGTCACTCAAAAGCATAAAAGACAATAAGGACCTAGACTTTTCCAAGAACTAGCTCCGATTTAAACCAGCCCAGGCCTTCGTCTCTCCAAGAAAGCACCATTGACACGTCCTTACATAATCTTAGGCAACATTCATGGCCCTGTAACACCTGTCACCGTTCATGAGACGTTTGCCACTCTTCTCTGCAAATACCACACAGTGTTTGTCTTGACCACGTGATTTTCCTGAGGCCAACGGCACCTTTGGTGTTACATTCAGTAATGCTTGCTGAGGGCCTTCTACATGACTTGAGGAAAGGCACTTGCTGCCAAGCCAGGCCATCTGAGTTCAATCCCTGAGACCCACGCATTAAAAGAAAGAACTAGCCGGGCCATGGTGGCACATGCCTTTAATCCCAGCACTTGGGAGGCACAGGCAGGCAGATTTCTGAGTTCGAGGCCAGCCTGGTCTACAGAGTGAGTTCCAGGACAGCCAGGGCTACACAGAGAAATCCTGTCTCGAAAAACCAAAAAAATAAAAAAATGGAAGAGAACTGATTCCTGTAAGCTATCCTCTGACAACCATATGCGTGATAAGCTGAGCATACGCACACACACAGGCACACACACACACAGTACAAAATATCTTTCAAATGAGTAGTTGAGTAAAATTAAAGACTCAATAGTTTGTCATCCTATATGAGATCCTCACTGGGCCTGATGTTGCGCAGCTCTAAGTCCAGCTACTCTGGAAGCCGAGCAGGACCACAAGCTCAAAGACAACCAGAGCTAAAAGTGAGTCAAGACCCGGCTAAACTATTTAGTGAGACCTTGGCTCAAAAACCTAAAAGGGAGGGGCTGCAGAGATGGCTCAGCAGGGTTAAAAATGCTCTTGTAGAGCTGGAGAGACGGCTCAGCGGGTAAGGGCACCAACTGCTCTTCCAAAGGTCCTGGGTTCAAATTCCAGCAACCACATGGTGGCTCACAACCACCCATAATGAGATCTGACTCCCTCTTCTGGAGTGTCTGAAGACAGCTACAGTGTACTTACATAAAATAATAAATAAATCTTTGGGCCAGAGCGAGCAGGGACTGAGCGAGCAGTGTCAACCAGAGCAAGAGGGCTCTACCAGAGCGAGCGGGGCCAACTGGAGCAAGCTGAGTTGACCTGAGCAAGCAGAAGTCCTAAAAGTCAATTCCCAACAACCACATGAAAGCTCATAACTATCTGTTCAGCTACAGTATACTCATATACGTGAAACAAATAAATCTTTAAAAAAAAAAATTTTAAAGATGCTCTTGTAGAGAGCCCAGACCCAATTCCTAGTACCCACAACCACACGTAACTCCACCTCTAAGCATCCTATCCGATGCATTCTTCTGGCTTCCTGCACACCTATATTCATGTGCACAAATATACACACGTACACATGTGTGCACAAAGACACACAAAAGTTAGATTTGGGGTTTGTTTGTTTTGGGGTTGGTTTGGGTTTTGGTTTTTCTTGGCAGGGTTTCTCTGTGCGGCCCTGACTGTCTTAGAATTTGCCCTGTAGACCAGGCTGGCCTTAAACTCACAAAGCTCTGCCTGCCTCTGCCTCCCAAGCACCCGGATTAAAGGTATGTGCCACCACTACCAGGCTAGTCTGGTTTTTCCCCCAACCAAAAGTAAAAAAGGGACAGTGGAGGGGTGGGGTGTCTCAAGGCTACACACTTGTCTAGAATCCACCAATGAGGATGTGGGATGTGGCTCAGAGGTAGATCACCTGCCTAGCATGCACCGGTGAGGGATAAGAGCAGTGTATGCTCAACAGTATTGTCCAAGGCCATGTATGGGTTCAGTCACTAGGACTGCAAAATAAATACATGAACCAAAAGGCAAGACCTATACACAGATTGGCATCTTAATGGTTCTATGATGAAGGTCTGACTCAATCACATCTGACCCTTCCCCTAGAAGATGGCGAAAGTGCTAGTTTTGGTTGGCCACACTAGAGTTGAATGAAATAAGACATTCCTTAGCCAGCCGGAAGTCTTCAAACTTGGCGCCCTCGGTCTGGATCTGAAGAGCTCTGATCCATTTCCCACGGGGCGCCGCCCACCTAACTGGATGGAAGCTCAGAGGGGCCGTAAGGTGTTTCAGGGTGTCATCAAGTTAGGGGCCAAAGTGTGAAGTAACTGGAAGAAATGCCTCTGTCTTGACTGTTTCCTCCTTTGCGCTGCATTCCGGATGAGCTTGGGATGTGCCTCTAAGGAGTGCTTCGCCTTCACTGCCTTCACCGCTGGCCCAATAGGAGCCATCAAATATGCTCAGTGGGAGCTGGGTAAGAGCAGCATTGCCTCCTGAAGCAACCAGGGCTCCTGTAGCAGCCTCTGAGGTAGAGCCGCGCAAGAAACCTGACTTAACTCTGAAAAGCAACCGCGAAAGGGCTTTGGGGCCTGAGAGAAAACGGATGATCCTCCCCCTGGTTCTAATCCTAACCCCACAACTCTCTAACCCAGCTTTAAAGCCTTTCACCACTGTCATCCATTGTAACCTGGCATTAGCCCCAGGGTCCAAACCCTGGCCTGGACCTTAATCCTAATCCTCATATTATCTGCCAAACGGAATCCCCGGATTACAGACCCAGCGGCAACCCTGATTTGCGAGTTTGAGAGGCTCCGTGCCTTACCACTGATTAAAGTGCACCCAGTTCCTCTTTCCTGTAACCCCCCCGACTGGCTCACAGGAATAGGGAACTTCAAAGGATCCTATATCTTTTGAGGAGATGAGAAACAAGTTTTGGTCATCGGGAAAGAGGACATGAGGCCTCTCCCTCCTGGGGCAAGACCCAGCAGCAACCATATGTCCGGTGCGCTGTTTCAGGGGCTTCAAGTCCAGGAAAGACGCTACCCCCAGGTCCCCATATGAGTTAGGTCCCAGGGGTACAGCTGTCTGGGAGCAGCAGCTCTGAGGCTCTTCTGTAAAACAATGGGATGTGGCCAGGCGGTGGTGGCCCATGCATGCCTTTAATCCCTGCACTTGGGAGGCAGAGGCAGGCAGAGATTTCTGAGTTCGAGGCCAGCCTGGTCTACAGAGTGAGTTCGAGGACAGCCAGGGCTACACAGAGAAACCCTGTCTTGAAAAACCAAAAAAAAAAAACCAAAAAAAAAAACAACAACAACAACAACAACAACAAAAACAATGGGATGTGTAGATGTTTGAGGGCAGCCTGATCTATATAGGGAATTTCAGGCCAGCCAGGGAAGCACACGAGGATGTCATGAGACATTTTTTTTCCAAAACATCTGAGAACTCGTGGGTTCTGCTCTCTCCCTTGAGTTTGGTTTCTATGGTTGGGTTTTTTTTTCCCCCATTGAACAAACCCCTATGTTAGATCCCTCCTGGCTCTCGAGTTTCCGGCTGCACAGTTGGTTCTCTGAATCCCTTTCAGTCCAGTTGGCATGGATAAACTCTCTCGGAACCAAGGGAGAAGAAGAGCAGCCAAGCATGCATGCCATCTCCAGCCCTTCTCGGGCAAACTAAAAATAAATGAACGAAAATGAAAAACTTGGATGGGAAAGAAGGGGTGGGGAGGGCAGGAGGGAAGTGCCATTTCACATTCTGTACTTCAGTCTGGTGGTGACATCATCACTGGGCTCCCTGCTGCTCACACCCAGTCGCGGTGTGAAATTTGATTTTTCCTGACTTTTCTATCTCTTGACAAGAACAGAAATAATCACTTCTCTCCAAAATTCTTGACCTTTGTAGAAAGAAAAGGCCTCCCTAAATCCACTGCCTCCACCCCACCCCCCAAGAGATACTCTGTGTTAACAGCCTGGTGTATAGACTGCAGGCTAGGTAGTTTGTGCACAGTCATATAAATTAGATCATACAGGACATAGTGTGTCCTCAAACTGGTGTCATGACATCTTCCATATCTCCATATCTTCCATGTGTATAGATTTTTACAGATGGTCTTTTTTTTTTTTTTAATGGCTTTTCAAGACAGAGTTTCTCTGTGTAGCCCTGGCTGTCCTGGAGCTTGCTCCATAGACCAGGCTGGCCTTGAACTCAGAAATCCAGGGGCCTCTGTATCCTGAGAGCTGTGGTTAAAGGCGTGCGCACCACCACCTTTGGCTAGTCTTTTCATTTTTAGTTATGTGTATGTGTGTGAGTAGGTGTATGCGTATGTGTGTGTGTATGTGTATGTGTATGTGTATGTGTATGTGTATGTGTATGTGTGTGGGTATGTGCACATGAATGCGGGTGTCCTGACAGGCCAGAGGAAGGTGTCAGATGTGCCTGGAGCTGGTGTTGAAGGTAGTGGCGAGCTGCCCGTTGTGGGTGCTGAGAACTGAACTTGTGCCCTCTGTAAGAGCGCTGCACGCCGTCAACCATCGAGCCACCTTCCCAGTCCTACACTATAGTCCAAAAGCTAACGGCGTTAATGCTGTTGTTCCAGAGACTCAAGGATGATGGGATGAGGAGGAGGAAGGGGAACATGGAGGAGGAAAGCCTTGAGCGCTATCATCTAAAGGCCTACAGCCAGCGGACTCCGTGGTGTGAAACTGCAATCTGGGTCTGAAGGTAACCGAGAGAACCACGTTCAGACTCAAAGATCATCAGTCAGAATTGTGTCTTATCTCTTTGCTTTGTTCCTTCGAGGCCTTTAATGGATTAGAGGAGGCCTGACCGTCCTGGGGAGGGTAATTTGCTTCATTCAGTCTTTATTTGTTTCAGAATATTTAGGCCACTGTAGTATTAACAAAATACTACAGACTGGATAAATTATAGACAATAGAAACTCATTCCTCACATGTCTCCCTTCATGAGTGTGTGTGTACATGCATGTGTATGTGCACATGTGTGTATACATGTATTTGCATGTACATGTGTGTGTACATGTGTGTATGCATGTGTGTGTGTGTGTATACGCGGATGCTGCATATTAAGTGTCATCCTCTACTGCTTGTGTTCTGAGACAGGATCTCTCACGGAATCTGGAGTGTACCCATTCGGCTAGGCTAGCTGGGCCAATGAGCTCCCAGAGCCCCCTGTCTCTGCTTCCCTACTGCTGGCACATGCCGCCAGCTATGTCACATGGGTGTTGGGGAACTTGTTATGTAACCTGATCATGATATTCTTCCATGGGTAGCCAGGATGGTTTCTAACACTCACAGTGGTGTGTTCCTTCCTCTAAGCTTCCTTGCTTGCTGGGCTACAGGCACTCGCCAACAAGCCTAGTTTCTTTCTCTCTCTCTCTTTCTCTCTCTCTCTCTCTCTCTCTCTTTTCC
>NW_022196909.1:45422503-45422876 GCF_008632895.1 Mastomys coucha
TGGAATCGAACCCTTGGCACAAAGAATTTCCTGCCTCCACCTCCCAAGTACTGGAAGCTGCCAATATACACACACTTCTGCCCCAGGAAGGAAGGAAAATAACTGCAATGTTGCTTGGCATTCACTTTAGGGGGGCAGACATCCCATCAGAAAGCAAGTTCCAATCGACATTCCCTCCAACATCAAAAGAGGTCTCCTTCCTCAGGAGGTCTGTGATGTCATCCGGCTTAATTGTTACCAAGGTTACCGACAAAAGACAACACTCTTGTTTGTTTGTTTGTTTGTTTGTTTTTCGAGACAGGATGTCTCTGGGTAGCCCTGGCTGTCCTGGAACTCACTCTGTAGACCAGGCTGGCCTCGAACTCAGAAATCC
>NW_022196909.1:45423092-45424110 GCF_008632895.1 Mastomys coucha
GGAGTGGTGTATGTGTAGTTCGTTGCTATTTAACTCATTATCCTGGGATTTGAACCCAGAGCTGCAGATATTCTTCTCCAGTACCCACAAATCACATCCCCTGTCACTTTTGTCTTTTATAGAATCTCACTAAGTGCAACTGTGATCCTTCCCTGAGTCACTGCGACTCTACAGACCTGTGCCACCGAGCCTGGCTTTGTCAGCTGTTTCTTAACTGTGTCCAGGCATTGGACTTTCAAGAGTCTAGAACACTTATGTGTCAGGGTGGGGGGCTGGGGGCTAACCTTGGCTAATTTAGAGTTGCGGGTGTGCACGCTTTTTGCAATCTCCCCCCTTAGGCTATCCTTCTTCCCTGCCTCCTACCAGTCAGTCTGAGGCAAACGGCCAAGTCACGTGTGGGTCAAGCCAGTCCCTTGGGCTTGGTGCCCAAGCTCCCCGGGGCAGACTATTCAGGACCTGTGCCCCAGGCCTTCCCGATTTCCTGTCTAGAGGTTTTCAGAAGCAACCAAAAGCCAAAAGCGGTGACCTTATAGCTGTGTGAATCCCTAGGGACCTAAAGTTTCCCTATCAAGTCCCTCGCTCAAACTAGCATAGATCATTTCCAGGGCCAAAAGGCATGCTAGGGTGGGGGTGGGGGTGGGGTCTGTTTGGCACCTAGCCAAATAGAATAAGGGTTCAGGAAAATGGTAGGAACACGACCTCAGTTTACACAGAGGCCAGCTCTGTGTAACTTCAAGTCAGACTAAACGGACAGAGAACAGGATGGCCCTGTGAAGGAGGCATGCTTTGTGCAGGATCCCTGCCGCCAGTAACTTCTCCCCACCAGCCAGGGAGCCCAGCTAGGCAGAGGCCGCACAGCTGCCATCTGCTCTCTCTTGGCTCCTCTGCCTGGCAACTACCTGCCTGCGTCTGTTCTCCGCTCTGGAGGGGGAGGCAGCATTCCTCCGTGGACCATCAGGCAGGCGAGGCCTCGCCAGGGCCTGGCCCTGTGATGGATTCACTGAGTATGGCTTTCTGA
>NW_022196909.1:45425008-45428026 GCF_008632895.1 Mastomys coucha
GGAAAAAAAAAAAAAGAATAAACAGCAAACCACACCGTACACAACAGGAATAACTCAACGGGAAATGAATGCCGAGCAAAAGGAGCCAGGCCCCAAACAAAATAGCTACCAAATTGGTCTGTTTGCAGAGAAGGACAGAAACGGGCAAGACTCGTATACAGCGTCAAAAATTAGGAGAATGAGCCAGAATGAGCCAGGACATGATAACTGTGAACCCAAGACTCAGAAGGTGGAAGTGGTGGGGAGGGGGGTGGCGGTTCAAGGTCATCTTCAGCTACATAGGGACTTTGGAGACCGGCATTGGTGACGCACGCCTTTAATCCCAGCACTTGGGAGGCAGGCGGATTTCTGAGTTTGAGGCCAGCCTGGGCTACAGAGTGAGTTCCAGGACAGCCAGGGAGATCCAGAAAAACTCTGTTTTGGAAAAAAAAAAAGGGGGGGGAGGGGTGAGTTTGGAGCCAGTCTTGGCTTCATGACTCAAACAAACAAGCAAAACACTTAGGAGAAAATGGTGGGCTGGGGATCCAGCTCAGTGGTAAAGTGTTGCCTGATCTGGCCTTAGAAAAGGCCCTAGCTTCACTTCTTGCAGGTACAAGGGAGAGAAACGGTTGACTCTTCAGGAAATGACTGGAAGGGAACACGAACGTCATTCATAGAGGCTAGTCATTGGCAATGCTTTACTTACAGATCTGGCTACTGACTACATGAATGCGTGTTGTAGTGTTTAATCTCAATTGGGGGTTTCTACCCCACCTTAGATCATTCAGTTTCAGATTAAATAATTATATAAATTTATAATTAGCCCTAGACAGCACTAGAGCTCGGCAGATATCAACCCTCTAAAGCCAGTTTGTCTACTTCTCCATCAGTAACCCTGAGATATGACTTGCCATGTTCCACCAGGGCAGCTCCTACTCCGACTGGCTCGCCCTCATGACCAGTTCTCACCATCTCTTACCCCAAGAGTGTCTTCTCTCTCCACCTTCTCCCTCCTTCCCTCTTGGTTCAGCCTCAGACCCGAAGACCTGGGAACCAAAACCGGCCTACCTCTCTTCTGCCCAACTACAGGCTGTAGGCATCTTTATTCAACCTGAGGATTTCTTCATCCCTGGGAGGAACCAGACCTCGGGTGGTTACATAGCAACAGACCAAACCTCGACAATTTATTTGCCTATGTGATTTATGCTTTTTTTGTTTTTGTTTTTGTTTTTGTTTTTCTTCGAGACAGGGTTTCTCTGTGTAGCCCTGGCTGTCCTGGAACTCACTCTGTAGACCAGGCTGGCCTCGAACTCAGAAATCCACCTGCCTCTGCCTCCCAAGTGCTGGGATCAAAGGCGTGCGCCACCACCGCCCGGCTGATTTATGCATTTTTACATGAGTCATTTTCCTCAATAAAGAGTTGGAAATAAAGATAAAAATCTTGCTGGGGACTGTGGTAAACACAAGGATTTTGCATTTAGGGGTTTCAGGAAGATTCCAAGCTTTGAAATGGGAAGAAACCTTGGAGTTTGTGGACTCCACACTGAGCGTCCTGGGTGAGCTACATGGAGTGATGAGAATCAGTCTAAAGACTTAGGTAGAGTGCCTGTGTGGCATGTTTGGGGTCCCGGGTTCATGCCCAGCACTGCCTAGGCCAAGAATAGTGATGCCTACCTGTAACCTAGATCTGGAAGATGAAGACAGGAAGATCAGAAGTTCAAGGTCACTCATAGCCACCTAGGTAGTTAAGGGCCAGCTCCGCTCCCGAGAGGCCTGCCTCAACAATAAATAACGAGGCGAGGCAAGATGTGGCAGTACATACCTTCAATACCAGCACTCAGAGGGAAGTAGAACCTGTGTAAGTGGGAGGCAAGCCTAGTCTACACACGGAGTTAGTTAGAACACAGCCATGGCTATAGATCGAGACCTTGGTCTCTAAATCAACCAATCGAATCACTCAATCAATCCAAAGACCCACAAACAGCCAGACAGAAAGCAAAGAGAAGAAGAAAAGACCATGGCGGAGAGACGGTCATACCCTTTGAGGTCCGACGGTCCTGGTTGACTCCCTGGGTCCATCCTCAGCTAGCTGAGGGATACTGAGAGAGGTATTGAACACCTCAAAGCCTTAGCGACCCCTGCAATGCAAGGAGGAGTCACACGGTGGGAGGGGAAAACCGACCCCCACGAAGTTTGAAGTTTGATCGCCACATATGTGCACACACAACTAGAAACTTAAATGCAAGTTTTATATATGTAGATATATATATACATATGTATATGTATATATATGTATATGTGTATTTTTGAGCTGATAGATGAATGACTGTAGACCTTGAGTCATCTAATTAGAGGCCAACCACTGACAAGCTTCCTTCCCTCCAGGACCCATTTAGAGTTCCCACTTCCTCTTTCATGCCTTTGTAGGCCCCTGGGAAGCAGTGCAGGAAACCAGACAGTCTTCCATCCGTTGTTTTTTTTTTTTTTCTGTATGTATGCAACACAAACTCACTGCCCCTCCTCCCAAATAAAACAGCGCCTTGAACACAATAGCCATTTATTTTGGTTTCCTTGAAAGAAGTCCATTAAAATGTGTGTGTCTCAGGAGCTGGAGAGATGGCCCCAGGGTTAAGAGCACTTGATGCTCTTCCAGAGGACCCAGGTTCAGGTCCCAGCACCCATGGTATAAGTCTAGCTGCGGGGGATCTGTCACCCTCTTCTGGCTTCTGCAGGCACCAGCATACATGTGGATACACACACAGATAGGGAGAGACACACGCACGAAAATATTTACATCTTAAAGAAAAACATTTAAAAAATCTAAAAATGTGTGTTACGGCAAAAAGCCAAGACAGGACACAGATGGGGTGGGGGTGGGGTAAGAGTGTGTACATCCTGTGTATGATAAAGAGATGGTTTCCCAAAATATATAAAGAGCTTATGAAACTCAGTAGCAAAAAGACATACAATTGGGGCTGGCGAGATGGCTCAGTGGGTAAGAGCACTCACTGTTCTTCCAAAGGTACTGAGTTCGGATCC
>NW_022196909.1:45428464-45429408 GCF_008632895.1 Mastomys coucha
TTCTGAGTTTGAGGCTAGCCTGGTCTACAGAGTGAGTTCCAGGACAGCCAGGGCTACACAGAGAAACCGTCTCAGGGAAAAAAAAAATTGAACAGCTATGTTCCCAAAGGCGGAGGAATAATCACAAGCAAATGTACGTAGCAGGCCAAAGGCAATAGTCAGCAGGGAAATGCAGATCAAACCCACAGAGGATATTACCTCACAGTCACCAGAAGGAGCACCACCAGAAAGACGCGTCTTCCTGAAGATGTGGAAAACCCAGACCCTTATCTGGGACTTAAGGGGGGTGCAGCCACTTGGGAAAAAACAGTTTGGCAACTTAAAAAGAGACTTTCGACACGCTTTTACTGTACCATCCAGCGGGGCTACTCTTGAGTATCTAGCGCCCGCGACAGAGAGCGGAGCAAAGGCAACCAAACTTGTGCGCGAACGCCAATCAGCCACGACGCGAGACCAACCCAGTCACTTCCTAGTGAGTGGTGGAACTCTATACCGGAATACTACACGCCAATAAAAAAGCGGGGTGGAGCGCTGACGGGTGTACTGTGCTCAGTGCCAGATGGGAAAGTCCATACCTTCATTCTTCATGCTGGGGACATCTAATCCATAGAGACAGGAAATAAGATTGTGCTCAGCAGGGTGGAGGTGAGGTGAGGGCGGGCGGCAGGGGTGAGTGGGGTGGGGTGAGGGTGGGGAAGGAAATGCCTAAAGGCATATAAATTGTGATGAGAGAGAGAGAGAGAGAGAGAGAGAGAGAGAGAGAGAGAGAGAGAGAGAGAGAGAGAGAAGCAAAGATCATTCCAGGCCAGCCCCACTCCCCACAGAGCAGGTCTGAATTCTGTCCCCACAGAGCAGGCTCACAGTGGGCGCCACTAGCATGGTATATTCTCCCAGGACGCTTCATTTTCCTGGTTCCTTGGGCATGACTCCTTAAGCTACCATTC
>NW_022196909.1:45429447-45436947 GCF_008632895.1 Mastomys coucha
CCTGACACTGCCTCCCTCCCCTGATGCCCAGTGAGGAACTCCAGCTCTGGGCAGGAAGGAAAACCGAAGCTCTCTGGTAGGCACACTTATCCTAGGACCACAGTGGCCATCTGCTGTGTCACTGGGTGGGTCCTTCGGTCAATGCCCCTCTCCCCAGGGAGGATCACAAATTGTGAGTCCTTCACAAGACAGGGAGAACAGGGAGTAGCAGGTCCAGGTTGAGAGGGATGCCCCAGCCCAGTGGCCCTAACTGTAGGGCTGAGGTTAACAAGCCTGGCCTGCGTTTCTTCAGTGTTTATTCTCGCAGCTCTCTCCCTTTGTAGGTCTCCATTCTCCCTCTGGCAATTTCTCAGGCAATTTCCTGAGCTCAGGGCTCCTCTCACACGCCTGGCTCTCCAGCCTCCTCTCCTAACCAAACCCTCTGGCTCTTGCTCTAGACTCAACAAGCATGTTTGTTTACCCCACTTTACTTTAATTTACTAACAAATTGAGGGACCCCCTAAGAGAGGAGGAAGTTCCTTATCTTGACCCACCAACTCCGCCCCCTTTCGTCTGTGAGGCTTCTCCCTCAGTCAACCGCCACCTTAGTTTTGGGGACAAGGTCTCACTGAATCTGGGGCTCACAGATTTTGCTCGGCTGGGCCAGCAAACCTAGAAGACCACCCTGCCTCTGCCTTCTACGCTGGAGTTGGCTTCCTCTTCCTCTTCAAGATGAGTGCTAGATCCGAATGCGGGTCTTCGTCCTTTCAGGACAAGCACTTTCAGGACGGAGCCCCATGGTCTCCGAACTCTAAACTGGAAACACTGAAGCTTGAGTTCCAAGGCCCGCCAAGGGTGGCTGGTTTATCCCTGTAGGGCCCAGACTCCAGTAAAGCCTTCTGAGCACGTGGTCAACCCTCAATTAGTACATGTTGTCCTCAGACCTAATTAAAAGATGGCTTTGGGTGAGTGGAGGCTTCTTGGGGCTAGGGGGAGACCTGAAGCAGAAAGAAGAGTTATTTAAGGAGGCAGAAAAGAGCCGATGGAGTGACCCCCCTTGGGCTGTGTCCTCAGTGTGAGCCAAGCATTGGGCTTCCCCCTCTTCCTCCCTCAGGGAGGCCAGCTGGGCAGGCAAAGGCTGCTGTCACCATCCATCACAGCGTGACAGCCAGAGGGAGCACAGGGCCCATTCTAGAGGACACTTTCAATCAACTTTGGTTCAGCTTATTCCCTCTAAATGACTCTGGGATGTAAATAAAATGAAGTTAATGCTATTGTGTTTGTCTCTAGCTGGGGTGGTAATGGGCTGTAAGATGCTGCCCCTGAGACAGCAGTTAGGAGGCAGCCTGGTGGACTTTTCGCCTGTGGGCATTGAAGGGACAGCCAAGTACCACCCATGGACAACCTACAACCTGTAGCCACATGTGCCCCAGGACATCTAGGAATACAAAACCAACACACAGGGGGCTGGAGAGATGGCTCAGTGGTTAGGGGCACTGATTGCTCTTCCAGAGGTCCTGAGCTCAATTCCCAGCAACCACAGGGTGGCTCACAACCATGTGTAATGGGATCTGATGCCCTCTCCTACAGAGTACTCACATAAATCAATAAATCAATAAATCAATCTTAAACAATACAAAGCTAACACACAATACTCTTCCTCTTCTACTTCCTCCTCTTCCTCCTCCTCCTTCTTTTGGGTTTTCAAGACTGGATCTCTCTGTGTAACCCTGGCTGTCCTGAAACTCAGAAAGCTGCCTGCCCTCCGCCTCCTGAGAGCTGAGATTAAATGTGTGCACAGCCACTACCACCCAGGTTTCAACACAAACTCTTTTTTTTTTTTTTTTTTTTTTTTTTTTGAGACAGGGTTTCTCTGTATAGCCCTGGCTGTCCTGGATCTCACTCTGTAGACCAGACTGTCCTTGAACTCAGAAATCCTCCTGCCTCAGCCTCCCAAGTGCTGGGATTAAAAGCGTGTGCCACCACTGCCCGGCTTGCATGATTCTTTTTGTGTGGCTGGTTGGTTGGTTGATTGGTTGGTTTGATTTTTTTTTAGGATAGGGTTTCCATCTCTACAACAGCTATGGCTATTCTGGAACTCTGTAGCCCAGGCTGGCCTTGAAAACTCATAGAGATCCACCTGCCTCTGCCTCCCTCCCGAGTGTTGGGATTACTGGCATGAATGGATCTTGAGTGTCTACTTGGAGGTGACATTGTCTGCCACATTGTCAAACGGGTGGACATGCCTGGAAGCCATCAGTTGTTGGGGGACTGGGAGGTTGCATCACTACTGGTCTCCCTCTGTCTCAGACTTACCCTATAGGGGTGGCCTCTCTGCTCTCCACGGACACCCCATGTTCATATAGGCGGGGCCTACTTGGAAGACCTGGATTATATAATTGATGGTTATAGCACATGGCTTTGGGCCTCCGTCTCTGCTTCCTAGTCAACAGAGATTTGCACAAGCTCCAGCTCTTTCTGCCACAAGCACCAGAAGTTCCCACACCAGACTCTCCCTACCCCGAAAGACTGTGCCCTCTCGAACCCAGAGCCAAAAATAAGCCCCCCCCCAAATGGCTTCTTTTTAGTTTCTTAAGACTTATTTTTATTTCTCTGTGTGTCTCTGTGTGTTCTATGGGTATAGGTGTCCACAGAGGCCAGAAGAGAGAGTCAGATCCCCTGGTGCTGGAGTTACAGGTAGTTTGTGAGCCCCGAAATGTCAGTGCTGGGAAGTGAACTCAGGACCTCTGCAAGAGGAACCTTTGGTCTTAACTGATGAACTATCTCTCTAGTTCTCTGTCTCTCTCTGTGTGTCTGTCTCTCTCTGTGTCTGTCTGTCTGTCTCTGTCTGTCTGTCTGTCTGTCTGTCTCTGTCTCTGTGTGTGTGTGTGTGTCTCTCCCTCTCTCCCTCTCCCTCTCTCTCTCTCTCTCTCTCTCTCTCTCTCACTCACACACACACACACACACACACACACACACACACACACACACAGACAGAGAGATCTTCTCCTAACCCTGTTTTGATGTGATTGGTGATTGCATCAGGTCTCAATAGACTCTGATTCTCTCTGCCCAGGGGGCACTGCCCTCTGACTGTCTTTCCAAACCTAAAGTCCAGAGAAAGAAGAAAGGAAGGAACGAAGGCAGTCCTTAGGACTTCTTCCCAGGCAGAGCTGGCTCCGTTAAAGGCCTCAATAGATCATGATTTCCCCAGATAGGAAGACAATTCAGTCAGTCCAAGGAGAGATTCCATAAAGAAAGACATTCCGGAGCGAGCGGAGGCAATTCTCCAATAGAAACCTCCTCCACTCCTGGAATTTGCCCTGATGAGAGGAGAGGGCCAAGGCCCCGCCCCCGTGCCCTCTCACCTCTCCCTTCAGCCATCTCCGTTTACAGAAGGAACTGTGGGAAAATAATCTTGTGATTTTTTTTTTAACTCTATTTATAAATCTCTTCAAGCTTTCATGTGGCCCAGAAGAAAGCCTGGCCAGAACATTCCAGATCACAGAGGAAATCAAAGAACATGTTTATAATCACGGGACAAGGCCTGAGGACAGAAGTCTCCCGGGACCCTGGGGGTGAGGTCAAGGATTCGAGAAATCACACACACACAGAAAATTAAATTAAATTAAAAAGTTACACCCCTCCTCCTGTCCTGGTAGTCCCTCCTAATCTGATTGGTGGGCATGCCTAAGTCTGTCCCTGGCAGGATCTCTGACTTTGGGGGCCAGCTGAAAGAACACCATCTTAAAGTACATCTGCAACCTGAAGAACCCCTGTTGGCAGCGTCCACCCTCTGCCAATGCCTGGGGCGGCGTCTGTGGGCTGTGGAAGTGATACCTGGCTGCAGGGTTCTCTAGCTTAGTGGATGCAATCTGACTGCTCTAATAATGCTCTGAGACCCTGGACTCAGTTCTTCCCTACCCACACCACCCAGGCAAATTCTGCCACACTAGAGCATCCTTGGGCAGATACTGACAGGCACAGATGGTTGGGGGTTTCCTGCACTTTCTCACTGTTCTTCACTTCATCTGTCAGTGGTTTCCCAGTGCAGCCTGCCCCAACCAGGTATGAGGAGGGTGTTAGCATTCTGTTTAAACTCCACCCCACCGTTAGCTGGCAACTAGGCAGGTAGGCCTGACCCACTATAAAAGGGGCTGCTTCTGCTTGCCCCCTTCTCCCTCTTTTTCTCTCTTGCTCCTCCTCTCCCCTTCCCATTCCCTTCCCCACCCCTCTGTCCACGTGCTCATGGCCATGGCCGGTCTCTACTTCTCTACTCTCTCCTCTTTCTGCTTTTCTTTGCCTCTACTACCCTCTTAACTCCCCTCCCCATGCCCTGAATAAACTCTATTCTATACTCTAGAATATAGAGTGTGGCTGGTCCCTCAGGAGGAAGGGATGCCTGCCTTGGCATGGGCCCGCTGAGACATCCCCTTCCCCCATACCTCACCACACATCCATAGAACATAACCCCCTCTCTTTATCTTTTTAGAAACACATCAGAGGGGGGAGCTTGTCCAGCCTACACTGTGTGTCACCCCTTTGGGAGTCGATGGATGGATACCCCAGAGATTCACCCCTTCTCTGCAGAACCCCTTCATGTAAGATTCACAGTGAGTGTGGGGGTGAGCAGTTGCGGTCCTGTCCTCCCCACCTCAGCCCTCAGCTCAGGGCTAGGCTTGGCACACAGAGAAGCTTCCTGGGCTCTGGTCTTCCCTCCCACCTTCCAGGAGTTCCAGGAAGTGACTGGGAATGAGTGCTGGAGAGAAAGGGACCTAGATGGCTTTCTGGACCCTTCTGTAGAGCTACGTCTTTGGCGTGCAATGGTTGCTAACAGCAGCCTCCTTGGTAGTGTATATAGCCCATTGTCTCTATGGGATGCCTCAAGGGACCTTGGAGACAACTTTCTGACAGTTGATAATCAAGTCTCTGATCACAATGCTGTCCCTGATCTAGGCTCCAGACAGGTATGCATAGTGCCTTTGGGAAGCCCCAGGACACAGTGGCCGGGGTTCACATTGGCCAGGTCATCATGTCCATTCACATTAAGTTGCAGAATAAGGAACATGTGATTGAGGCTCTGTTGCAGAGCCAAGTTCAAGTTCCCTGGCCTCCAGGAGATCCACATCTCAAAGCAATTGTGGTCCTCTGGACAAGTGGACAGCCCTGCATTTCTGAAGGCTTCCATAATGCTCTCCTATACCCGACCAGATCATAAAATCATGTTCAATAATAAATCTCGCATCAAGTCTGCTTAAAAAAAAAATAAGACTCTCTCTGTCCGCGGGGCACTAACCTCTCACCCTATCACTCCAAACCCAAGTACAGGTCCTTCCCTCCAACATGAAGCAGCACCACCACACCCATAGCACTGAACTTGACTGCTGAGCCAGCATCCCTTCTTTAGCTCTGATGGATGATAAATGATTGGACAGAGGTGTGTGTGTGTGTGTGTGTGTGTGTGTGTGCACATGAATGCACACTGGCACACACCAAACAGATGGGGGAGATGAGGCAGACAGAAATAGGGCGGAAACAGGAGGCAGAGCGAAAGAAAGACAGATACAAAAGCTCGCTAAGGGAGTTGGAGAGACGGCTCAGAGGTGGAGATCACTGGCTGCTCTTCCAGAAGATGCGGGTTCAATTCCCTGCACCCACATGATGGTCCACAACGGATGCCTTCTTTTGGCCTCTGAGGGCACCAGGCACACAAGCAGTGCACAACACCCACCCATACACGTAAAAACAAACAAAATCAACAATAACAAGAAAACCAAAGGTCCACCGGGACAGGAATCTCAAGATGCCTACAGCCTGGGCAGAAGGGAAGGGGCAGAGTGAGAGTCCCAGGCTCAGAGACTCAGGCAGGGACCAGGAGGAGGGAAGAAAGTACATCGGAGAAGAAGGAAGCCACCATGAGTTAGGTGGGTCATGAGCACATGACCAAGGGGATCGGCTTGATGGAACGGAAGCAGCCATGATAGAACATGGCAAGTGATATTTCCGGGTTATTGACCCGGAAGTAGATATAATAACACAGAGGGTTGACATCTTCCCAGCTCAAGTGCTTTTAAGGCTTATTATAAACATTAAGATCTTTGTATCTTTTACTTGGAAACTAAATAATCTAAGATGGCTTAGAAACCCCCAAATTATATTCACCACGACAGCGACTTATGTGGATCAAACAAGTTAATATCCTTCAAGGTATTTAAAGCTATGCCTGGCTGTCTTAGTTTACGGAACATAAATATTGCTATTACCGCTATATGTTTGTGTGTGTTCGTGTGTTGTGGGCACAGGAATGTACAGTTGTGTGTATTCTTTTTTTTTTTTTTTTGAGAAAGGGTGTAGCGTTGAACATATCTGACTAGACTGGCTAGCCAGCAAGCCCCAGGAATCCACCAGTCTCCAACTCCCTGTTTCGGGAGTTACAGGTCCACGTTGCTGAGCCAGCTTTTTATCTTAATTCAGGATCTCATGCTTGCCAGCGCTTACTGGCTGAGAAAAAAACCAACTTCCCAGAGGAAAGATTCTCCTTGGCTCATGGTTTCAGAGAGATTTCAATCCACGACCACAGGAAAAGCGGGGCACACTGTTTCAGTCTGCGGCCATCAGGTTATGGAGCTGCATGTGTTGGCTTGGCAGAAAATCAGGAAACCGAGAACGTGGCGAGAATTGGGGCAGGATGTAACCCTCCAAGTCCCGCCCCTTGGGAACCACTTCCTCTAGCTTGGCTCCGCCTCCAAATAGCGCCACCATCGGGAGATCCGGTGTTCACAACAGGAACTGGTGGCGCACGCACTGAATCCCAGCACTTGGGAGGCAGAGGCAGGCGGATTTCTGAGTTCGAGGCCAGCCTGGTCTACAGAGTGAGTTCCAGGACAGCCAGGGCTACACAGAGGGGGAAAAAAAAACCAGGAACACCACATGGCACAATGGGATGAAAGACAAGCTTCATTTGCTCCTGCTGTCCCATCTTTCTGGGTCCCCCAAGTCCTTTTTGTTAGCCACACCCACTGCTAACACTTCTCAGAACCTCTCTGTCTGGAGACACTTTATTCTTTTTTTTTTTTGGTTTTTCGATGACACTTTATTCTTAAATTCTCCCGTAGTCCCTCTGCCCTCCATTATGTCATCCAGCTAGGCGACCGACTCTGAAAGACAGTCTAAAGTAACTAATGGGCCCCGAGGTGTATGCAACAAGAGATAAGGTTGGAGAGAGTCGGGATTTAGTGATAGGGGGCCTTGAATTAAGGCTCCAGGATGTTGTATGGGCTTTATTCCGAAATAAATGGGGGAGCCAAGGATGGTGTTAGAGAAAGAGAATGGTGTGATCTGAGCTAAGCATCCATAAATTGGCTCTCCGGGACTAGTAAGTGCAGAATCGCATTTTAAGCCCTTCTCAGCCATTTACATGCTGGTGAGAACAGGTCTGAAGCGATTTCCCAGGAGCAGGTTTGATGGAGGAGATAAGGCATGGGGCTTGGAAGGATTTGACCTGAGGATGTCTGGTTTTGA
>NW_022196909.1:45438887-45440123 GCF_008632895.1 Mastomys coucha
GGGTCCTCCCTCTCCGCTTAAGTCTGAATGGGAACCTCTCCTCTGTGCTTTGGTGACACCCGCTTCTTTGTCCCTCCACCTAGCTGGCCCTCAGGGCATCTGGTAGCAGTCAGCCCGGACTCAGTCCGGGAACAGGAGAGCAGTGGAGCTGGTCGCTCTACTGTGTTCACGGAGCTGAACTCTTCAGAGTCTCTCTTGGTCATCTGTCTGTCTGTCTGTCTATCTATCTCGTACATTATATATAAAGATATAAGTAAAAATTTGCAGTAGACATTATTATCCCTACTTTATCCATCAGGCGGGGAGACGTAGGGTCCGTATTAGAGTAGGTTAGACCCCCACCCCAAATCCCAAGAGAAAAGTTTCTCACTTTGTGAAAGGCCAGAGATGAGCCGTCTGGAGTGGTGTGGCAGATCCACTGTGTTAAGTCCTCAGGATGCACTGCTCCACTAGCCCTACCGTCTGTCCTTGTTCTGTATCCAAAATGACGGCTAAGGCTCCATCCATCACACATGTGGACCAGGTGGTTGAATGAAGACAGAATTGAAAAAGAGGCACAAGGATAGGGACTCTGCTCAGGGGATGAAATGAGTCTGGATCCCTAACACCCACATAAAAGCCAGGCATGGTGACGAGCCTGTAACCCCAGGGTCAGCCAGTCAGGCAGATTCAGTGAAAAACGACCTTAAAATTAACAAGGGTGGTGCTGGTGGTCATGGTGGTGGTGGTGAAAAGATGGCTCAGCGGTTAAGAGCACTTGGCTGCTCTCCAGAAGTCCTGAGTTCAAATCCCAGCAACAACATGGTGGCTCAAACCTATTTGTAACTCCATTTCTAGGAAGATCTGACACCCTCACACAGACATTCATGTAGGCAAAACACCAGTGCCCGTGAAATAAAAAGTCAGTGAAAAAGCTAACCTGGAGCCTAGAGTGGTAACACATGCCTTTATTGCCAGCGTTCGGGAAGCAAAGAAAGGTGGAGCTTTAGGAGTTCGAGGTCAACCTGGTCTACGGAGTGAATTTCAAGACAGCCAGAACTACACGGAGCAGCCCTGTCTCAAAATAAACAAACAAAACTAAAGAAATATCACATCAAACAGTGTGGAAAACAATAAGGAGAGATACCAGAGGTAGACCTCTGGCCCTCAGACACGCATGTACTAGAAAACATACTCACAGGCAGACATGTACTATATGTATACAACTCTCTCCCTCTCCCTCTCCCTCTCCCTCTC